>NW_022587632.1:179520-211610 GCF_003331165.1 Xiphophorus hellerii | reverse complement strand
CCCCTCGGAACCGGAAGTGCCATTTTTTTCCTTGGAATGCTCTGTTTATGGCTCTCTTGACCTAATCAAGTTGATTCTGTGTTGGATGACAGATAGGAAGTTGATCTCGCTTGCTTTAAAGTGCCAAGAGTTTTCAATGGCGGCAACGCCGTTCGTATACGTTTGCCTCTACATTCCACATATTTTGACCGAGCTGCATCAAACTTGGCCTGAGTGATCCTGGAGGCTTGCCCGTCAATCCTACGTCATCACATTATGACGTCATCTAAGCCCCGCCCCCTCGGAACCGGAAGTGCCGTTTTTTTCCTTGGAAAGCTCCGTTTATGGCTCTCTTGACCTAATCAAGATGATTCGGATGATAAGCTCTGTCAATGCTCGCTGCTGGCTGAACCGTGTGGGCGTGGCCAAACGGCGAATATCAGTCCCTCGCCATATGCATACGTTTGGCTCTTATTCACGCATAGATCATCCGATTGACGCCAAACTGGATATGTATGACCTTTGTTCTGCTCTAAAGAGCCCAACGGGTTTGAGATGTAATTTGACTCCACTGCGCCCCCTAAGTTAATACATCGGCCGTATCTCCTCGACGCATCGACCGATCTGCACCAGATTTTTCGACAGTCGTCGGGGAGCGCCGCCGAACGCATTCACGCCTGTCGCCCGGTGGACCGGCGGGGAAAATGCGTGACAGCTTCTGCGGCGGCTAGCGGGAGGCGAGGCTGGAAACTGCGGCGGAGCTTCCGCGGTGGGGAGTGGGCTGCGGCTCTGGAAAACGCGCGAGAGCTTCTGCGGTGGCCGGAACCCCCGCGGTGGCCAATAGGCCGGAGCGGCGCTTGCTGCGAGGGCCGCCCGAGGCTGCTCGCAGCTTTAATTAGGCCCGAGCAGCAAAGCGCTGCGAAGGCCTATTGTTTCTGTACTGTTTCTTATTATTATTATTATTAGGCCCGAGCAGCAAAGCGCTGCGAAGGCCTATTGTTTCTGTACTGTTTCTTATTATTATTATTACGATTCTGCCCCCCCAAAGAGGCGCCTTTTTGGGGGCTTTATCATATTCAAAAACTCACCAAACTTGGCGGTGGCGACTAGAAAATTTAAAAATTTTGAATTTTAAGGTTGTCGCAAAAATCGCAAAAAAAATTGCTGAACGGCGGCAACTAGCAATTTTCTGTTGACACAATGGTATGAACGTACTTCATCGTAGAGACATGAAATTTGGTACACATGTAGAGCTCACCAAAAGACTCAGAACTTACATTTAATGTTATAAGCCAACTATCACAGGAAGTCGGCCATTTTGTATTGAACGTCCATTTTTTTCCTCGATTTTGACGTTTACAGCCTTCGTATTTGATCGAACTCCTCCTAGGGATTTCGATTGATCGACTTCAAACTCGGTCAGTCTGATCATAAGGCATGTTTGATTTAAAGTTATCAAATTGGTGAGTTTTGGAGTATGTTGAAGGGGGGATAGCAGGGGTCAAAGTTCACCTACTCGCCATGAAACACGAAACTCTTATATTTCCTATACAAAAACACATAGAGGGACCAAACTTTCAGTGATTGATCGTCATCGGGTGCCCTACAATACCCTATGGTCAAATGATGACATCACTTAGGCCACGCCCCCTGAGAACAGGAAGTGTCATGTTTTACTGTGAACGGTCGCTATCTTAGCCCTTTGACCTAATCAACATGAAACTGTGTCCAGAGACAGAAGACATGTTGGTGTGTTGAGGATTCCAACCCTGACCGGCTTTGACATAGCAGGTGGGCGTGGCGGCGTGGCGAAGTGACCTGTAACGCCGTTGCCATACGTTTGGCTCTGAATTCCACAATTTCGGGCCCAGCTGCTCCAAACTCACTAGGATGGATCCTTATCCACCCACCGACAGGAATTCATAACAAAATTTGGTGGGCGTGGCCTAATTTCTCTATAGCGACCCCTAGAGTATTTTAAATGAACAGCCCCAAGCCATGCTTAAACCTAGAATTACGAAACTTGGTACACATGTGTATCTTGTCGGGACGTACAAAAAAGTCTCTTAGAGCCATGCTCTAAACCCAACAGGAAGTCGGCCATTTTAGATTGAAGTTCATTTGACCTCGATTTTGACGTTTACAGCCTTCGTATTTGATCGAACTCCTCCTAGGGATTTCGATTGATCGGCTTCAAACTCGGTCAGTCTGATCATAAGGCATGTCTGATTTAAAGTTATCAAATTGGTGACTGTCTGAGATTGCTGAAGGGGGGTTACCAGGGGTCAAAGTTCACCTACTCGCCATGAAACACGAAACTCTTATATATCCTGCACAGAAACTCACAGAGACACCAAACTTTCAGTTATTGATCATCAATAGGTGTCCTAAAATACCCTGTGGTGAAATTATGACATCGCTTAGGCCACGCCCCCTGAGAACAGGAAGTGTCATGTTTTACTGTGAACGGTCGCTATCTTAGCCCTTTGACCTAATCAACATGAAACTGTGTCCAGAGACAGAAGACATGTTGGTGTGTTGTGGATCCAAGCCCTGACCGGCTGCGATGAAGCAGCTGGGTGTGGCGGCGTGGCGAAGTGACCTGTAACGCCGATGCCATACGTTTGCTTCTAGATTCCACATGTTTCGACCGAGCTGCACCAAACTTGGCTTGAGTGATGCTGGTGTGATACCTGAAAATTCTATGTCATCAGATTATGACGTCATCTAAGCCCCGCCCCCTCAGAACAGGAAGTGCTATATTTTTCCTTGGAAACTTTCATCTATGGCTCTCTTGACCTAATCAAGGTGATTCTGTGTTGGATGACAGATAGGAAGTTGGTCTCGCTTGCTTTAAAGTGCCAAGAGTTTTCAATGGCGGCAACGCCGTTCGTATACGTTTGCCTCTACATTCCACATATTTTGACCGAGCTGCATCAAACTTGGCCTGAGTGATCCTGGAGGCTTGCCCGTCGATCCTACGTCATCACATTATGACGTCATCTAAGCCCCGCCCCCTCGGAACCGGAAGTGCCGTTTTTTTCCTTGGAAAGCTCCGTTTATGGCTCTCTTGACCTAATCAAGATGATTCGGATGATGAGCTCTGTCATTGCTCGCTGCTGGCTGAACCGTGTGGGCGTGGCCAAATGGCGAATATCAGTCCCTCGCCATATTCATACGTTTGGCTCTAATTCAAGCATGGATCATCCGATTGGCTCCAAACTGGATATGTATGACCTTTGTTCACCTCTAAAGAGCCCAACGGGATTGAGATGTAATTTGGCTCCACTGCGCCCCCTAAGTTAATACATCGGCTGTATCTCCTCGACGCATCGACCGATCTGCACCAGATTTTTTGACAGTCGTCGGGGAGCGCCGCCGAACGCATTCACGCGTGTCGCCCGGTGGACGGGCGTGGAAAATGCGCGACAGCTTCTGCGGCGGCTAGCGGGCGGCGGTGCTGGAAACTGCGGCAGAGCTCCTGCGGTGGGGAGTTGGCTGCGGCTCTGGAAATCGTGCCAGAGCTTCCGCGGTGGCTGGAACCCCCGCGGTGGCCAATAGGCCGGAGCGGCGCTTGCTGCGAGGGCCGCCCGAGGCTGCTCGCAGCTTTAATTATTCTTCCCACCTCTTCGTGTGCCTTTTTGGGGGCTTTATCATATTCAAAAACTCACCAAACTTGGCGGTCGCAACTAGAAAAATTAAAAATTTTGAATTTTAAGGTTGTCGCAAAAATCGCAAAAACAATTGCTCAACGGCGGCAACTAGCAATTTTCTGTTGACACAATGGTATGAACGTACTTCATCGTAGAGACATGAAATTTGGTACACTTGTAGAGCTCACCAAAAGACTCAGAACTTACATTTAATGTTATAAGCCAACTATCACAGGAAGTCGGCCATTTTGTATTGAACGTCCATTTTTTACCTCGATTTTGACGTTTACAGCCTTCGTATTTGATCGAACTCCTCCTAGGGATTTCGATTGATCGACTTCAAACTCGGTCAGTCTGATCATAAGGCATGTTTGATTTAAAGTTATCAAATTGGTGAGTTTTGGAGCATGTTGAAGGGGGGTTAGCAGGGGTCAAAGTTCACCTACTCGCCATGAAACACGAAACTCTTATATTTCCTATACAAAAACACATAGAGGGACCAAACTTTCAGTGATTGATCGCCATCGGGTGCCCTACAATTCCCTATGGTCAAATGATGACATCACTTAGGCCACGCCCCCTGAGAACAGGAAGTGTCATGTTTTACTGTGAACGGTCGCTATCTTAGCCCTTTGACCTAATCAACATGAAACTGTGTCCAGAGACAGAAGACATGTTGGTGTGTTGAGCATTCCAACCCCGACCGGCTTTGACATAGCAGGTGGGCGTGGCGGCGTGGCGAAGTGACCTGTAACGCCGTTGCCATACGTTTGGCTCTGAATTCCACAATTTCGGGCCCAGCTGCTCCAAACTCACTAGGATGGATCCTTATCCACCCACCGACAGGAATTCATAACAAAATTTGGTGGGCGTGGCCTAATTTCTCTATAGCGACCCCTAGAGTATTTTAAATGAACAGCCCCAAGCCATGCTTTAACCTAGAATTACGAAACTTGGTACACATGTGTATCTTGTCAGGACGTACAAAAAAGTCTCTTAGAGCCATGGTCGAAACCCAACAGCAAGTCGGCCATTTTGTATTGAAGGTCCATTTTGGACCTCGACTTTGACGTTTACAGCCTTTGCATTTGATCGAACTCCTCCTAGGGATTTCGATTGATCGGCTTCAAACTCGGTCAGTCTGATCATAAGGCATGTCTGATTTAAAGTTATCAAATTGGTGACTGTCTGAGATTGCTGAAGGGGGGTTACCAGGGGTCAAAGTTCACCTACTCGCCATGAAACACGAAACTCTTATATATCCTGCACAGAAACTCACAGAGACACCAAACTTTCAGTTATTGATCATCAATAGGTGTCCTAAAATACCCTGTGGTGAAATGATGACATCACTTAGGCCACGCCCCCTGAGAACAGGAAATGTCATGTTTTACTGTGAACGGTCGCTATCTTAGCCCTTTGACCTCATCAACATGAAACTGTGTCCAGAGACAGAAGACATGTTGGTGTGTTGTGGATTCAAGCCCTGACCGGCTGCGATGAAGCAGCTGGGTGCGGCGGCGTGGCGAAGTGACCTGTAACGCCGATGCCATACGTTTGCTTCTAGATTCCACATGTTTCGACCGAGCTGCACCAAACTTGGCTTGAGTGATGCTGGTGTGATACCTGAAAATTCTATGTCATCAGATTATGACGTCATCTAAGCCCCGCCCCCTCAGAACAGGAAGTGCTATTTTTTTCCTTGGAAATTTTCATCTATGGCTCTCTTGACCTAATCAAGGTGATTCTGTGTTGGATGACAGATAGGAAGTTGGTCTCGCTTGCTTTAAAGTGCCAAGAGTTTTCAATGGCGGCAACGCCGTTCGTATACGTTTGCCTCTACATTCCACATATTTTGACCGAGCTGCATCAAACTTGGCCTGAGTGATCCTGGAGGCTTGCCCGTCGATCCTACGTCATCACATTATGACGTCATCTAAGCCCCGCCCCCTCGGAACCGGAAGTGCCGTTTTTTTCCTTGGAAAGCTCCGTTTATGGCTCTCTTGACCTAATCAAGATGATTCGGATGATAAGCTCTGTCAATGCTCGCTGCTGGCTGAACCGTGTGGGCGTGGCCAAACGGCGAATATCAGTCCCTCGCCATATGCATACGTTTGGCTCTTATTCACGCATAGATCATCCGATTGGCGCCAAACTGGATATGTATGACCTTTGTTCTGCTCTAAAGAGCCCAACGGGTTTGAGATGTAATTTGACTCCACTGCGCCCCCTAAGTTAATACATCGGCCGTATCTCCTCGACGCATCGACCGATCTGCACCAGATTTTTCGACAGTCGTCGGGGAGCGCCGCCGAACGCATTCACGCCTGTCGCCCGGTGGACCGGCGGGGAAAATGCGTGACAGCTTCTGCGGCGGCTAGCGGGAGGCGAGGCTGGAAACTGCGGCGGAGCTTCCGCGGTGGGGAGTGGGCTGCGGCTCTGGAAAACGCGCGAGAGCTTCTGCGGTGGCCGGAACCCCCGCGGTGGCCAATAGGCCGGAGCGGCGCTTGCTGCGAGGGCCGCCCGAGGCTGCTCGCAGCTTTAATTAGGCCCGAGCAGCAAAGCGCTGCGAAGGCCTATTGTTTCTGTACTGTTTCTTATTATTATTATTATTAGGCCCGAGCAGCAAAGCGCTGCGAAGGCCTATTGTTTCTGTACTGTTTCTTATTATTATTATTACGATTCTGCCCCCCCAAAGAGGCGCCTTTTTGGGGGCTTTATCATATTCAAAAACTCACCAAACTTGGCGGTGGCGACTAGAAAATTTAAAAATTTTGAATTTTAAGGTTGTCGCAAAAATCGCAAAAAAAATTGCTGAACGGCGGCAACTAGCAATTTTCTGTTGACACAATG
Organism: Xiphophorus hellerii; assembly: GCF_003331165.1. Lineage (NCBI taxonomy): Eukaryota > Metazoa > Chordata > Actinopteri > Cyprinodontiformes > Poeciliidae > Xiphophorus > Xiphophorus hellerii. The sequence goes on along the minus strand of NW_022587632.1, from coordinate 205,125 downwards.
GTATGAACGTACTTCATCGTAGAGACATGAAATTTGGTACACATGTAGAGCTCACCAAAAGACTCAGAACTTACATTTAATGTTATAAGCCAACTATCACAGGAAGTCGGCCATTTTGTATTGAACGTCCATTTTTTTCCTCGATTTTGACGTTTACAGCCTTCGTATTTGATCGAACTCCTCCTAGGGATTTCGATTGATCGACTTCAAACTCGGTCAGTCTGATCATAAGGCATGTTTGATTTAAAGTTATCAAATTGGTGAGTTTTGGAGTATGTTGAAGGGGGGATAGCAGGGGTCAAAGTTCACCTACTCGCCATGAAACACGAAACTCTTATATTTCCTATACAAAAACACATAGAGGGACCAAACTTTCAGTGATTGATCGTCATCGGGTGCCCTACAATACCCTATGGTCAAATGATGACATCACTTAGGCCACGCCCCCTGAGAACAGGAAGTGTCATGTTTTACTGTGAACGGTCGCTATCTTAGCCCTTTGACCTAATCAACATGAAACTGTGTCCAGAGACAGAAGACATGTTGGTGTGTTGAGGATTCCAACCCTGACCGGCTTTGACATAGCAGGTGGGCGTGGCGGCGTGGCGAAGTGACCTGTAACGCCGTTGCCATACGTTTGGCTCTGAATTCCACAATTTCGGGCCCAGCTGCTCCAAACTCACTAGGATGGATCCTTATCCACCCACCGACAGGAATTCATAACAAAATTTGGTGGGCGTGGCCTAATTTCTCTATAGCGACCCCTAGAGTATTTTAAATGAACAGCCCCAAGCCATGCTTAAACCTAGAATTACGAAACTTGGTACACATGTGTATCTTGTCGGGACGTACAAAAAAGTCTCTTAGAGCCATGCTCTAAACCCAACAGGAAGTCGGCCATTTTAGATTGAAGTTCATTTGACCTCGATTTTGACGTTTACAGCCTTCGTATTTGATCGAACTCCTCCTAGGGATTTCGATTGATCGGCTTCAAACTCGGTCAGTCTGATCATAAGGCATGTCTGATTTAAAGTTATCAAATTGGTGACTGTCTGAGATTGCTGAAGGGGGGTTACCAGGGGTCAAAGTTCACCCTACTCGCCATGAAACACGAAACTCTTATATATCCTGCACAGAAACTCACAGAGACACCAAACTTTCAGTTATTGATCATCAATAGGTGTCCTAAAATACCCTGTGGTGAAATTATGACATCGCTTAGGCCACGCCCCCTGAGAACAGGAAGTGTCATGTTTTACTGTGAACGGTCGCTATCTTAGCCCTTTGACCTAATCAACATGAAACTGTGTCCAGAGACAGAAGACATGTTGGTGTGTTGTGGATCCAAGCCCTGACCGGCTGCGATGAAGCAGCTGGGTGTGGCGGCGTGGCGAAGTGACCTGTAACGCCGATGCCATACGTTTGCTTCTAGATTCCACATGTTTCGACCGAGCTGCACCAAACTTGGCTTGAGTGATGCTGGTGTGATACCTGAAAATTCTATGTCATCAGATTATGACGTCATCTAAGCCCCGCCCCCTCAGAACAGGAAGTGCTATATTTTTCCTTGGAAACTTTCATCTATGGCTCTCTTGACCTAATCAAGGTGATTCTGTGTTGGATGACAGATAGGAAGTTGGTCTCGCTTGCTTTAAAGTGCCAAGAGTTTTCAATGGCGGCAACGCCGTTCGTATACGTTTGCCTCTACATTCCACATATTTTGACCGAGCTGCATCAAACTTGGCCTGAGTGATCCTGGAGGCTTGCCCGTCGATCCTACGTCATCACATTATGACGTCATCTAAGCCCCGCCCCCTCGGAACCGGAAGTGCCGTTTTTTTCCTTGGAAAGCTCTGTTTATGGCTCTCTTGACCTAATCAAGGTGATTCTGTGTTGGATGACAGATAGGAAGTTGGTCTCGCTTGCTTTAAAGTGCCAAGAGTTTTCAATGGCGGCAACGCCGTTCGTATACGTTTGCCTCTACATTCCACATATTTTGACCGAGCTGCATCAAACTTGGCCTGAGTGATCCTGGAGGCTTGCCCGTCAATCCTACGTCATCACATTATGACGTCATCTAAGCCCCGCCCCCTCGGAACCGGAAGTGCCGTTTTTTTTCCTTGGAAAGCTCTGTTTATGGCTCTCTTGACCTAATCAAGGTGATTCTGTGTTGGATGACAGATAGGAAGTTGGTCTCGCTTGCTTTAAAGTGCCAAGAGTTTTCAATGGCGGCAACGCCGTTCGTATACGTTTGCCTCTACATTCCACATATTTTGACCGAGCTGCATCAAACTTGGCCTGAGTGATCCTGGAGGCTTGCCCGTCAATCCTACGTCATCACATTATGACGTCATCTAAGCCCCGCCCCCTCGGAACCGGAAGTGCCGTTTTTTTCCTTGGAAAGCTCTGTTTATGGCTCTCTTGACCTAATCAAGGTGATTCTGTGTTGGATGACAGATAGGAAGTTGGTCTCGCTTGCTTTAAAGTGCCAAGAGTTTTCAATGGCGGCAACGCCGTTCGTATACGTTTGCCTCTACATTCCACATATTTTGACCGAGCTGCATCAAACTTGGCCTGAGTGATCCTGGAGGCTTGCCTGTCGATCCTACGTCATCACATTGTGACGTCATCTAAGCCCCGCCCCCTCGGAACCGGAAGTGCTATTTTTTTCCTTGGAAAGCTCTGTTTATGGCTCTCTTGACCTAATCAAGGTAATTCGGATGATGAGCTCTGTCAATGCTCGCTTCTGGCTGAACCGTGTGGGCGTGGCCAAACGGCGAACATCAGTCCCTCGCCATATGCATACGTTTGGCTCTTATTCACGCATAGATCATCCGATTGGCGCCAAACTGGATATGTATGACCTTTGTTCTGCTCTAAAGAGCCCAACGGGTTTGAGATGTAATTTGGGGAAAATGCGCGACAGCTTCTGCAGCGGCTAGCGGGCGGCAGTGCTGGAAACTGCGGCAGAGCTTCTGCGGTGGGGAGCGGGCTGCGGCTCTGGAAAACGCGCGAGAGCTTCTGCGGTGGCCGGAACCCCCGCGGTGGCCAATAGGCCGGAGCGGCGCTTGCTGCGAGGGCCGCCCGAGGCTGCTTGCAGCTTTAATTAGGCCCGAGCAGCAAAGCGCTGCGAAGGCCTATTGTTTCTGTACTGTTTCTTATTATTATTATTATTACGATTCTGCCCCCCCAAAGAGGCGCCTTTTTGGGGGCTTTATAATATTCAAAAACTCACCAAACTTGGCGGTCGCGACTAGAAAATTTAAAAATTTTGAATTTTAAGGTTGTCGCAAAAATCGCAAAAAAAATTGCTCAACGGCGGCAACTAGCAATTTTCTGTTGACACAATGGTATGAACGTATTTCATCGTAGAGACATGAAATTTGGTACACTTGTAGAGCTCACCAAAAGACTCAGAACTTACATTTAATGTTATTAGCCAACTATCACAGGAAGTCGGCCATTTTGTATTGAACGTCCATTTTTTTCCTCGATTTTGACGTTTACAGCCTTCGTATTTGATCGAACTCCTCCTAGGGATTTCGATTGATCGACTTCAAACTCGGTCAGTCTGATCATAAGGCATGTTTGATTTAAAGTTATCAAATTGGTGAGTTTTGGAGTATGTTGAAGGGGGGTTAGCAGGGGTCAAAGTTCACCTACTCGCCATGAAACACGAAACTCTTATATTTCCTATAAAAAAACACATAGAGGGACCAAACTTTCAGTTATTGATCATCAATAGGTGTCCTAAAATACCCTGTGGTGAAATGATGACATCACTTAGGCCACGCCCCCTGAGAACAGGAAATGTCATGTTTTACTGTGAACGGTCGCTATCTTAGCCCTTTGACCTCATCAACATGAAACTGTGTCCAGAGACAGAAGACATGTTGGTGTGTTGTGGATTCAAGCCCTGACCGGCTTTGAGATAGCAGCTGGGTGCGGCGGCATGGCGAAGTGACCTGTAACGCCGATGCCATACGTTTGCTTCTAGATTCCACATGTTTCGACCGAGCTGCACCAAACTTGGCTTGAGTGATGCTGGTGTGATACCTGAAAATTCTATGTCATCAGATTATGACGTCATCTAAGCCCCGCCCCCTCAGAACAGGAAGTGCTATTTTTTTCCTTGGAAATTTTCATCTATGGCTCTCTTGACCTAATCAAGGTGATTCTGTGTTGGATGACAGATAGGAAGTTGGTCTCGCTTGCTTTAAAGTGCCAAGAGTTTTCAATGGCGGCAACGCCGTTCGTATACGTTTGCCTCTACATTCCACATATTTTGACCGAGCTGCATCAAACTTGGCCTGAGTGATCCTGGAGGCTTGCCCGTCGATCCTACGTCATCACATTATGACGTCATCTAAGCCCCCGCCCCCTCGGAACCGGAAGTGCCGTTTTTTTCCTTGGAAAGCTCCGTTTATGGCTCTCTTGACCTAATCAAGGTGATTCTGTGTTGGATGACAGATAGGAAGTTGGTCTCGCTTGCTTTAAAGTGCCAAGAGTTTTCAATGGCGGCAACGCCGTTCGTATACGTTTGCCTCTACATTCCACATATTTTGACCGAGCTGCATCAAACTTGGCCTGAGTGATCCTGGAGGCTTGCCCGTCGATCCTACGTCATCACATTATGACGTCATCTAAGCCCCGCCCCCTCGGAACCGGAAGTGCCGTTTTTTTTCCTTGGAAAGCTCCGTTTATGGCTCTCTTGACCTAATCAAGGTGATTCTGTGTTGGATGACAGATAGGAAGTTGGTCTCGCTTGCTTTAAAGTGCCAAGAGTTTTCAATGGCGGCAACGCCGTTCGTATACGTTTGCCTCTACATTCCACATATTTTGACCGAGCTGCATCAAACTTGGCCTGAGTGATCCTGGAGGCTTGCCCGTCGATCCTACGTCATCACATTATGACGTCATCTAAGCCCCGCCCCCTCGGAACCGGAAGTGCCGTTTTTTTCCTTGGAAAGCTCCGTTTATGGCTCTCTTGACCTAATCAAGATGATTCAGATGATGAGCTCTGTCATTGCTCGCTGCTGGCTGAACCGTGTGGGCGTGGCCAAATGGCGAATATCAGTCCCTCGCCATATTCATACGTTTGGCTCTAATTCAAGCATGGATCATCCGATTGGCTCCAAACTGGATATGTATGACCTTTGTTCACCTCTAAAGAGCCCAACGGGATTGAGATGTAATTTGGCTCCACTGCGCCCCCTAAGTTAATACATCGGCTGTATCTCCTCGACGCATCGACCGATCTGCACCAGATTTTTTGACAGTCGTCGGGGAGCGCCGCCGAACGCATTCACGCGTGTCGCCTGGTGGACGGGCGTGGAAAATGCGCGACAGCTTCTGCGGTGGCTAGCGGGCGGCGGTGCTGGAAACTGCGGCAGAGCTTCTGCGGTGGGGAGTTGGCTGCGGCTCTGGAAATCGTGCGAGAGCTTCTGCGGTGGCTGGAACCCCCATGGTGGCCAATAGGCCGGAGCGGCGCTTGCTGCGAGGGCCGCCCGAGGCTGCTTGCAGCTTTAATTATTATTACGATTCTGCCCCCCCAAAGAGGCGCCTTTTTGGGGGCTTTATCATATTCAAAAACTCACCAAACTTGGCGGTCGCGACTAGAAAAATTCAAAATTTTGAATTTTAAGGTTGTCGCAAAAATCGCAAAAAAAATTGCTCAACGGCGGCAACTAGCAATTTTCTGTTGACACAATGGTATGAACGTACTTCATCGTAGAGACATGAAATTTGGTACACTTGTAGAGCTCACCAAAAGACTCAGAACTTACATTTAATGTTATTAGCCAACTATCACAGGAAGTCGGCCATTTTGTATTGAACGTCCATTTTTTTCCTCGATTTTGACGTTTACAGCGTTCGTATTTGATCGAACTCCTCCTAGGGATTTCGATTGATCGACTTCAAACTCGGTCAGTCTGATCATAAGGCATGTTTGATTTAAAGTTATCAAATTGGTGAGTTTTGGAGTATGTTGAAGGGGGGTTAGCAGGGGTCAAAGTTCACCTACTCGCCATGAAACACGAAACTCTTATATTTCCTATAAAAAAACACATAGAGGGACCAAACTTTCAGTGATTGATCGGCATCGGATGTCCTAAAATACCCTGTGGTGAAATGATGACATCACTTAAGCCACGCCCCCTGAGAACAGGAAGTGTCATGTTTTACTGTGAGCGGTCGCTCTCTTAGCCCTTTGACCTAATCAACATGAAACTGTGTCCAGACACAGAAGACATGTTGGTGTGTTGAGGATTCCAACCCTGACCGGCTTTGAGATAGCAGCTGGGCGTGGCGGCGTGGCGAAGTGACCTGTAACGCCGATGCCATACGTTTGCTTCTAGATTCCACATGTTTCGACCGAGCTGCACCAAACTTGGCTTGAGTGATGCTGGTGTGATACCTGAAAATTCTATGTCATCAGATTATGACGTCATCTAAGCCCCGCCCCCTCAGAACAGGAAGTGCTATTTTTTTCCTTGGAAACTTTCATCTATGGCTTTCTTGACCTAATCAAGGTGATTCTGTGTTGGATGACAGATAGGAAGTTGGTCTCGCTTGCTTTAAAGTGCCAAGAGTTTTCAATGGCGGCAACGCCGTTCGTATACGTTTGCCTCTACATTCCACATATTTTGACCGAGCTGCATCAAACTTGGCCTGAGTGATCCTGGAGGCTTGCCCGTCAATCCTACGTCATCACATTATGACGTCATCTAAGCCCCGCCCCCTCGGAACCGGAAGTGCCGTTTTTTTCCTTGGAAAGCTCTGTTTATGGCTCTCTTGACCTAATCAAGGTGATTCTGTGTTGGATGACAGATAGGAAGTTGGTCTCGCTTGCTTTAAAGTGCCAAGAGTTTTCAATGGCGGCAACGCCGTTCGTATACGTTTGCCTCTACATTCCACATATTTTGACCGAGCTGCATCAAACTTGGCCTGAGTGATCCTGGAGGCTTGCCCGTCAATCCTACGTCATCACATTATGACGTCATCTAAGCCCCGCCCCCTCGGAACCGGAAGTGCCGTTTTTTTCCTTGGAAAGCTCTGTTTATGGCTCTCTTGACCTAATCAAGGTGATTCTGTGTTGGATGACAGATAGGAAGTTGGTCTCGCTTGCTTTAAAGTGCCAAGAGTTTTCAATGGCGGCAACGCCGTTCGTATACGTTTGCCTCTACATTCCACATATTTTGACCGAGCTGCATCAAACTTGGCCTGAGTGATCCTGGAGGCTTGCCCGTCGATCCTACGTCATCATATTATGACGTCATCTAAGCCCCGCCCCCTCGGAACAGGAAGTGCCGTTTTTTTCCTTGGAAAGCTCTGTTTATGGCTCTCTTGACCTAATCAAGATGATTCGGATGATAAACTCTGTCAATGCTCACTGCTGGCTGAACCGTGTGGGCGTGGCCAAATGGCGAATATCAGTCCCTCGCCATATACATACGTTTGGCTCTAATTCACACATGGATCATCCGATTGGCGCCAAACTGGATATGTATGACCTTTGTTATGCTCTAAAGAGCCCAACGGGTTTGAGATGTAATTTGGGGAAAATGCGCGACAGCTTCTGCAGCGGCTGGCGGGCGGCGGTGCTGGAAACTGCGGCAGAGCTTCTGCGGTGGGGAGCGGGCTGCGGCTCTGGAAAACGCGCGAGAGCTTCTGCGGTGGCCGGAACCCCCGCGGTGGCCAATAGGCCGGAGCGGCGCTTGCTGCGAGGGCCGCCCGAGGCTGCTTGCAGCTTTAATTAGGCCCGAGCAGCAAAGCGCTGCGAAGGCCTATTGTTTCTGTACTGTTTCTTATTATTATTAGGCCCGAGCAGCAAAGCGCTGCGAAGGCCTATTGTTTCTGTACTGTTTCTTATTATTATTATTATTACGATTCTGCCCCCCCAAAGAGGCGCCTTTTTGGGGGCTTTATCATATTCAAAAACTCACCAAACTTGGCGGTCGCGACTAGAAAATTTAAAAATTTTGAATTTTAAGGTTGTCGCAAAAATCGCAAAAAAAATTGCTCAACGGCGGCAACTAGCAATTTTCTGTTGACACAATGGTATGAACGTATTTCATCGTAGAGACATGAAATTTGGTACACTTGTAGAGCTCACCAAAAGACTCAGAACTTACATTTAATGTTATTAGCCAACTATCACAGGAAGTCGGCCATTTTGTATTGAACGTCCATTTTTTTCCTCGATTTTGACGTTTACAGCCTTCGTATTTGATCGAACTCCTCCTAGGGATTTCGATTGATCGACTTCAAACTCGGTCAGTCTGATCATAAGGCATGTTTGATTTAAAGTTATCAAATTGGTGAGTTTTGGAGTATGTTGAAGGGGGGTTAGCAGGGGTCAAAGTTCACCTACTCGCCATGAAACACGAAACTCTTATATTTCCTATAAAAAAACACATAGAGGGACCAAACTTTCAGTGATTGATCGGCATCGGGTGCCCTACAATACCCTATGGTGAAATGATGACATCACTTAGGCCACGCCCCCTGAGAACAGGAAGTGTCATGTTTTACTGTGAATGGTCGCTATCTTAGCCCTTTGACCTAATCAACATGAAACTGTGTCCAGAGACAGAAGACATGTTGGTGTGTTGAGGATTCCAACCCTGACCGGCTTTGACATAGCAGGTGGGCGTGGCGGCGTGGCGAAGTGACCTGTAACGCCGTTGCCATACGTTTGGCTCTGAATTCCACAATTTCGGGCCCAGCTGCTCCAAACTCACTAGGATGGATCCTTATCCACCCACCGACAGGAATTCATAACAAATGTGGTGGGCGTGGCCTAATTTCTCTATAGCGACCCCTAGAGTATTTTAAATGAACAGCCCTAAGCCATGCTTTAACCTAGAATTACGAAACTTGGTACACATGTGTATCTTGTCAGGACGTACAAAAAAGTCTATTACAGCCATGGTCGAAACCCAACAGGAAGTCGGCCATTTTAGATTGAAGTTCATTTGACCTCGATTTTGACGTTTACAGCCTTTGCATTTGATCGAACTCCTCCTAGGGATTTCGATTGATCGGCTTCAAACTCGGTCAGTCTGATCATAAGGCATGTCTGATTTAAAGTTATCAAATTGGTGACTGTCTGAGATTGCTGAAGGGGGGTTACCAGGGGTCAAAGTTCACCTACTCGCCATGAAACACGAAACTCTTATATATCCTGCACAGAAACTCACAGAGACACCAAATTTTCAGTTATTGATCAACAATAGGTGTCCTAAAATACCCTGTGGTGAAATTATGACATCGCTTAGGCCACGCCCCCTGAGAACAGGAAGTGTCATGTTTTACTGTGAACGGTCGCTATCTTAGCCCTTTGACCTAATCAACATGAAACTGTGTCCAGAGACAGAAGACATGTTGGTGTGTTGTGGATTCAAGCCCTGACCGGCTGCGATGAAGCAGCTGGGTGTGGCGGCGTGGCGAAGTGACCTGTAACGCCGATGCCATACGTTTGCTTCTAGATTCCACATGTTTCGACCGAGCTGCACCAAACTTGGCCTGACTCATCCTGGTGTGATACCTGACAATGCTATGTCATCATATTATGACGTCATCTAAGCCCCGCCCCCTCGGAACCGGAAGTGCCGTTTTTTTCCTTGGAAAGCTCTGTTTATGGCTCTCTTGACCTAATCAAGATGATACGGATGATAAACTCTGTCAATGCTCACTGCTGGCTGAACCGTGTGGGCGTGGCCAAATGGCGAATATCAGTCCCTCGCCATATACATACGTTTGGCTCTAATTCACACATGGATCGTCCGATTGGCGCCAAACTGGATATGTATGACCTTTGTTCTGCTCTAAAGAGCCCAACGGGTTTGAGATGTAATTTGGGGAAAATGCGCGACAGCTTCTGCAGCGGCTAGCGGGCGGCAGTGCTGGAAACTGCGGCAGAGCTTCTGCGGTGGGGAGCGGGCTGCGGCTCTGGAAAACGCGCGAGAGCTTCTGCGGTGGCCGGAACCCCCGCGGTGGCCAATAGGCCGGAGCGGCGCTTGCTGCGAGGGCCGCCCGAGGCTGCTTGCAGCTTTAATTAGGCCCGAGCAGCAAAGCGCTGCGAAGGCCTATTGTATCTGTACTGTTTATTATTATTATTCTTACCCCCTCTTCGTGTGCCTTTTTGGGGGCTTTATCATATTCAAAAACTCACCAAACTTGGCGGAAGCGACTAGGCGGTTTAAAAATTTTGAATTTTAAGGTCGCCGCAAAAATCGCAAAAAAAATTGCTCAACGGCAGCAACTAGCAATTTTCAAAAGACCCATTGCTATTCACTTACTTCATCGTAGAGACTTGAAATTCGGTACAGTTGTAGAGCTCACTAAGACGCTCAGAATTTACAAGTAATGTCATAGTGCAAGTATCGCAGGAAGTCGGCCATGTTGGATTGAAGGTCCATTTCGGACCCGATTTTGGCCGTTTACAGCCTTCGTATTTGATCGAACTCCTCCTAGGGATTTCGATTGATCGGCTTCAAACTCGGTCAGTCTGATCATAAGGCATGTCTGATTTAAAGTTATCAAATTGGTGAGTTTTGGAGCATGTTGAAGGGGGGTTAGCAGGGGTCAAAGTTCACCTACACGCCATGAAACAAAAACCTCTTATATTTCCTATACAAAAACACATAGAGGGACCAAACTTTCAGGGATTGATCGTCATCGGGTGTCCTATAATACCCTGCAGTGAAATTTTTTTTTTACGTAGGCCACGCCCCCTGAGAGCAGGAAGTGTAATGTTTTACTGTGAACGGTCGCTATCTTAGCCCTTTGACCTAATCAACATGAAACTGTGTCCAGAGACAGAAGACATGTTGGTGTGTTGTGGATTCCAACCCCGACCGGCTGCGATGAAGCAGGTGGGCGTGGCGGCGTTGCGAACGCCATCGAATTTCGTTTGGCTCTGAATTCCACAGTTTCGGGGTGAGCTGCTCCAAACTCACTAGGATGGATCCTTATCCACCCGCCAACAGGAATCCATAGCGATATTTGGTGGGCGTGGCCTAATTTTTCTATAGCGACCCCTAGAGTATTTTAAATGAACAGCCCCAAGCCATGCTTAAACCTAGAATTACGAAACTTGGTACACATGTGTATCTTGTCAGGACGTACAAAAAAGTCTCTTGGAGCCATGCTCTAAACCCAACAGGAAGTCGGCCATTTTAGATTGAAGTTCATTTGACCTCGATTTTGACGTTTACAGCCTTTGCATTTGATCGAACTTCTCCTAGGGATTTCGATTGATCGGCTTCAAACTCGGTCAGTCTGATCATAAGGCATGTCTGATTTAAAGTTATCAAATTGGTGACTGTATGAGCTTGCTGAAGGGGGGTTAGCAGGGCTCAAAGTTCCCCTGTGATCGACTGTGTAATATGTAATTACAAAGGGGATCCTTCATCATTCCGTAGGGCAATGCTGCCCTCTGGTGTAGAATTACTGAAATTACTGAAATAGTTTCATTATTTCAGTAATTCGACACCAGAGGGCAGCATTGCCCTACGGAAAGACAGAGTTCAATTTTGTAATGTAGGAAAAAATTAAAAATTTGTAATTCTACTGTGAACGGTCGATAGCTTCTGCACCAAACTTTGCACGAGTGACCCTGGCGGGACCCTGACGACCCTATGTCATCATATTATGACGTCATCTAAGCCCCGCCCCCTCAGAACCGGAAGTGCCGTTTTTTTCCTTGGAAAGCTCTGTTTATGGCTCTCTTGACCTAATCAAGGTGATTCTGTGTTGGATGACAGATAGGAAGTTGGTCTCGCTTGCTTTAAAGTGCCAAGAGTTTTCAATGGCGGCAACGCCGTTCGTATACGTTTGCCTCTGGATTCCACATTTTTTGACTGAGCTGCACCAAAATTTGCCTGAGTGTTCCTGGTGGGATGCCGGACGATCCTACGTCATCATATTATGACGTCATCTAAGCCCCGCCCCCTCGGAACAGGAAGTGCCGTTTTTTTTCCTTGGAAAGCTCCGTTTATGGCTCTCTTGACCTAATCAAGATGATTCGGATGATAAACTCTGTCAATGCTCGCTGCTGGCTGAACCGTGTGGGCGTGGCCAAATGGCGAATATCAGTCCCTCGCCATATGCATACGTTTGGCTCTAATTCACGCATGGATCATCCGATTGGCACCAAACTGGATATGTATGATCTTTGTTCACCTCTAAAGAGCCCGACGGGTTTGAGATGTAATTTGACTCCACTGCGCCCCCTAAGGTAATACATCGGCCGTATCTCCTCGACGCATCGACCGATCTGCACCAGATTTTTTGACAGTCGTCGGGGAGCGCCGCCGAACGCATTCACGCGTGTCGCCCGGTGGACAGGCAGGGAAAATGCGCGACAGCTACTGCGGCGGCTAGCGGGCGGCGGTGCTGAAAACTGCGGCGGAGCTTCTGCGGTCGGGAGTTGGCTGCGGCTCTGGAAATCGTGCGAGACCTTCTGCGGTGGCCGGAACCCCCGCGGTGGCCAATAGGCCGGAGCGGCGCTTGCTGCGAGGGCCGCCCGAGGCTGCTTGCAGCTTTAATTATTATTACGATTCTGCCCCCCCAAAGAGGCGCCTTTTTGGGGGCTTTATCATATTCAAAAACTCACCAAACTTGGCGGTCGCGACTAGAAAATTTAAAAATTTTGAATTTTAAGGTTGTCGCAAAAATCGCAAAAAAAATTGCTCAACGGCGGCAACTAGCAATTTTCTGTTGACACAATGGTATGAACGTATTTCATCGTAGAGACATGAAATTTGGTACACTTGTAGAGCTCACCAAAAGACTCAGAACTTACATTTAATGTTATTAGCCAACTATCACAGGAAGTCGGCCATTTTGTATTGAACGTCCATTTTTTTCCTCGATTTTGACGTTTACAGCCTTCGTATTTGATCGAACTCCTCCTAGGGATTTCGATTGATCGACTTCAAACTCGGTCAGTCTGATCATAAGGCATGTTTGATTTAAAGTTATCAAATTGGTGAGTTTTGGAGTATGTTGAAGGGGGGTTAGCAGGGGTCAAAGTTCACCTACTCGCCATGAAACACGAAACTCTTATATTTCCTATAAAAAAACACATAGAGGGACCAAACTTTCAGTGATTGATCGGCATCGGATGTCCTAAAATACCCTGTGGTGAAATGATGACATCACTTAAGCCACGCCCCCTGAGAACAGGAAGTGTCATGTTTTACTGTGAGCGGTCGCTCTCTTAGCCCTTTGACCTAATCAACATGAAACTGTGTCCAGACACAGAAGACATGTTGGTGTGTTGAGGATTCCAACCCTGACCGGCTTTGAGATAGCAGCTGGGCGTGGCGGCGTGGCGAAGTGACCTGTAACGCCGATGCCATACGTTTGCTTCTAGATTCCACATGTTTCGACCGAGCTGCACCAAACTTGGCTTGAGTGATGCTGGTGTGATACCTGAAAATTCTATGTCATCAGATTATGACGTCATCAAAGCCCCGCCCCCTCAGAACAGGAAGTGCTATTTTTTTCCTTGGAAACTTTCATCTATGGCTCTCTTGACCTAATCAAGGTGATTCTGTGTTGGATGACAGATAGGAAGTTGGTCTCGCTTGCTTTAAAGTGCCAAGAGTTTTCAATGGCGGCAACGCCGTTCGTATACGTTTGCCTCTACATTCCACATATTTTGACCGAGCTGCATCAAACTTGGCCTGAGTGATCCTGGAGGCTTGCCCGTCAATCCTACGTCATCACAATATGACGTCATCTAAGCCCCGCCCCCTCGGAACCGGAAGTGCCGTTTTTTTCCTTGGAAAGCTCTGTTTATGGCTCTCTTGACCTAATCAAGGTGATTCTGTGTTGGATGACAGATAGGAAGTTGGTCTCGCTTGCTTTAAAGTGCCAAGAGTTTTCAATGGCGGCAACGCCGTTCGTATACGTTTGCCTCTACATTCCACATATTTTGACCGAGCTGCATCAAACTTGGCCTGAGTGATCCTGGAGGCTTGCCCGTCGATCCTACGTCATCACATTATGACGTCATCTAAGCCCCGCCCCCTCGGAACCGGAAGTGCCGTTTTTTTCCTTGGAAAGCTCCGTTTATGGCTCTCTTGACCTAATCAAGGTGATTCTGTGTTGGATGACAGATAGGAAGTTGGTCTCGCTTGCTTTAAAGTGCCAAGAGTTTTCAATGGCGGCAACGCCGTTCGTATACGTTTGCCTCTCCATTCCACATATTTTGACCGAGCTGCATCAAACTTGGCCTGAGTGATCCTGGAGGCTTGCCCGTCAATCCTACGTCATCACATTGTGACGTCATCTAAGCCCCGCCCCCTCGGAACCGGAAGTGCTATTTTTTTCCTTGGAAAGCTCTGTTTATGGCTCTCTTGACCTAATCAAGGTAATTCGGATGATGAGCTCTGTCAATGCTCGCTTCTGGCTGAACCGTGTGGGCGTGGCCAAACGGCGAACATCAGTCCCTCGCCATATGCATACGTTTGGCTCTTATTCACGCATAGATCATCCGATTGGCGCCAAACTGGATATGTATGACCTTTGTTCACCTCTAAAGAGCCCAACGGGTTTGAAATGTAATTTGGGGAAAATGCGCGACAGCTTCTGCGGCGGCTAGCGGGCGGCGGTGCTGGAAACTGCGGCAGAGCTTCTGCGGTGGCCGGAACCCCCGCGGTGGCCAATAGGCCGGAGCGGCGCTTGCTGCGAGGGCCGCCCGAGGCTGCTTGCAGCTTTAATTAGGCCCGAGCAGCAAAGCGCTGCGAAGGCCTATTGTATCTGTACTGTTTATTATTATTACGATTCTTCCCACCTCTTCGTGTGCCTTTTTGGGGGCTTTATCATATTCAAAAACTCACCAAACTTGGCGGTCGCAACTAGAAAATTTAAAAATTTTGAATTTTAAGGTTGTCGCAAAAATCGCAAAAAAAATTGCTGAACGGCAGCAACTAGCAATTTTCTGTTGACACAATGGTATGAACGTATTTCATCGTAGAGACATGAAATTTGGTACGCTTGTAGAGCTCCCCAAAAGACTCAGAACTTACATTTAATGTTATTAGCCAACTATCACAGGAAGTCGGCCATTTTGTCTTGAACGTCCATTTTTTACCTCGATTTTGACGTTTACAGCCTTCGTATTTGATCGAACTCCTCCTAGGGATTTCGATTGATCGACTTCAAACTCGGTCAGTCTGATCATAAGGCATGTTTGATTTAAAGTTATCAAATTGGTGAGTTTTGGAGTATGTTGAAGGGGGGTTAGCAGGGGTCAAAGTTCACCTACTCGCCATGAAACACGAAACTCTTATATTTCCTATAAAAAAACACATAGAGGGACCAAACTTTCATTGATTGATCGTCATCGGGTGTCCTAAAATACCCTGTGGTCAAATGATGACATCACTTAGGCCACGCCCCCTGAGAACAGGAAGTGTCATGTTTTACTGTGAACGGTCGCTATCTTAGCCCTTTCACCTAATCAACATGAAACTGTGTCCAGAGACAGAAGACATGTTGGTGTGTTGAGGATTCCAACCGTGACCGGCTTTGACATAGCAGGTGGGCGTGGCGGCGTGGCGAAGTGACCTGTAACGCCGTTGCCATACGTTTGGCTCTGAATTCCACAATTTCGGGCCCAGCTGCTCCAAACTCACTAGGATGGATCCTTATCCACCCACCGACAGGAATTCATAACAAAATTTGGTGGGCGTGGCCTAATTTCTCTATAGCGACCCCTAGAGTATTTTAAATGAACAGCCCCAAGCCATGCTTAAACCTAGAATTACGAAACTTGGTACACATGTGTATCTTGTCGGGACGTACAAAAAAGTCTCTTAGAGCCATGCTCTAAACCCAACAGGAAGTCGGCCATTTTAGATTGAATTTCATTTGACCTCGATTTTGACGTTTACAGCATTCGTATTTGATCGAACTCCTCCTAGGGATTTCGATTGATCGGCTTCAAACTCGGTCAGTCTGATCATAAGGCATGTCTGATTTAAAGTTATCAAATTGGTGACTGTATGAGCTTGCTGAAGGGGGGTTACCAGGGGTCAAAGTTCACCTACTCGCCATGAAACACGAAACTCTTATATATCCTGCACAGAAACTCACAGAGACACCAAATTTTCAGTTATTGATCAACAATAGGTGTCCTAAAATACCCTGTGGTGAAATTATGACATCGCTTAGGCCACGCCCCCTGAGAACAGGAAGTGTCATGTTTTACTGTGAACGGTCGCTATCTTAGCCCTTTGACCTAATCAACATGAAACTGTGTCCAGAGACAGAAGACATGTTGGTGTGTTGTGGATTCAAGCCCTGACCGGCTGCGATGAAGCAGCTGGGTGTGGCGGCGTGGCGAAGTGACCTGTAACGCCGATGCCATACGTTTGCTTCTAGATTCCACATGTTTCGACCGAGCTGCACCAAACTTGGCCTCAGTGATGCTGTTGTGATGCCTGACAATGCTATGTCATCATATTATGACGTCATCTAAGCCCCGCCCCCTCAGAATGAATTAGAGAGATCTTCTGTGTAATTACATAATAAACAGTACATGTTCGTCGTTTGTAGGGCAATGCTGCCCTCTGCTGGCCACTGAAATAGTTTCATTATTTCAGTAATTCGACACCAGAGGGCAGCATTGCCCTGCAGATGAAATTCTTCGATTTTGTAATACACAGGAAAAAATGAAAAATTGGTATTTCTAACACAAAAACTCACAGAGACTCCAAACTTTCAGTGATTGATCGTCATCAGGTGGCCTACAATACCATATGGTCAAATGATGACATCACGTAGGCCACGCCCCCTGAGAACAGGAAGTGTCATGTTTTACTGTGAACGGTCGCTCTCTTAGCCCTTTGACCTAATCAACATGAACCTGTGTCCAGAGACAGAAGACATGTTGGTGTGTTGAGCATTCCAACCCCGACCGGCTTTGAGATAGCAGCTGGGCGTGGCGGCGTGGTGAAGTGACCTGTAACGCCGATGCCATACTTTTGCTTCTAGATTCCACATGTTTCGACCGAGCTGCACCAAACTTGGCTTGAGTGATGCTGGTGTGATGTCTGAAAATTCTATGTCATCAGATTATGACGTCATCTAAGCCCCGCCCCCTCGGAACCGGAAGTGCCGTTTTTTTTCCTTGGAAAGCTCTGTTTATGGCTCTCTTGACCTAATCAAGGTGATTCTGTGTTGGATGACAGATAGGAAGTTGGTCTCGCTTGCTTTAAAGTGCCAAGAGTTTTCAATGGCGGCAACGCCGTTCGTATACGTTTGCCTCTCCATTCCACATATTTTGACCGAGCTGCATCAAACTTGGCCTGAGTGATCCTGGAGGCTTGCCCGTCAATCCTACGTCATCACATTGTGACGTCATCTAAGCCCCGCCCCCTCGGAACCGGAAGTGCTATTTTTTTCCTTGGAAAGCTCTGTTTATGGCTCTCTTGACCTAATCAAGGTAATTCGGATGATGAGCTCTGTCAATGCTCGCTTCTGGCTGAACCGTGTGGGCGTGGCCAAACGGCGAACATCAGTCCCTCGCCATATGCATACGTTTGGCTCTTATTCACGCATAGATCATCCGATTGGCGCCAAACTGGATATGTATGACCTTTGTTCACCTCTAAAGAGCCCAACGGGTTTGAAATGTAATTTGGGGAAAATGCGCGACAGCTTCTGCGGCGGCTAGCGGGCGGCGGTGCTGGAAACTGCGGCAGAGCTTCTGCGGTGGCTGGAACCCCCGCGGTGGCCAATAGGCCGGAGCGGCGCTTGCTGCGAGGGCCGCCCGAGGCTGCTCGCAGCTTTAATTATTATTATTATTATTCTGCCCCCCCAAATAGGAGCCTTTTTGGGGGCTTTATCATATTCAAAAACTCACCAAACTTGGCGGTCGCAACTAGAAAAATTAAAAATTTTGAATTTTAAGGTTGGCGCAAAAATCGCAAAAAAAATTGCTCAACGGCAGCAACTAGCAATTTTCTGTTGACACAATGGTATGAACGTACTTCATCGTAGAGACATGAAATTTGGTACACTTGTAGAGCTCACCAAAAGACTCAGAACTTACATTTAATGTTATAAGCCAACTATCACAGGAAGTCGGCCATTTTGTATTGAACGTCCATTTTTTACCTCGATTTTGACGTTTACAGCCTTCGTATTTGATCGAACTCCTCCTAGGGATTTCGATTGATCGACTTCAAACTCGGTCAGTCTGATCATAAGGCATGTCTGATTTAAAGTTATCAAATTGGTGAGTTTTGGAGCATGTTGAAGGGGGGTTAGCAGGGGTCAAAGTTCACCTACTCGCCATGAAACACGAAACTCTTATATTTCCTATACAAAAACACATAGAGGGACCAAACTTTCAGTGATTGATCGGCATCGGGTGCCCTACAATACCCTATGGTCAAATGATGACATCACTTAGGCCACGCCCCCTGAGAACAGGAAGTGTCATGTTTTACTGTGAACGGTCGCTATCTTAGCCCTTTGACCTCATCAACATGAAACTGTGTCCAGAGACAGAAGACATGTTGGTGTGTTGAGTAATCCAACCCCGACCGGCTGCGATGAAGCAGGTGGGCGTGGCGGCGTTGCGAACGCCGTCGAAATTCGTTGGCTCTGAATTCCACAATTTCGGGCCCAGCTCCTCTAACTCACTAGGATGGATCCTTATCCACCCACCGACAGGAATTCATAACAAAATTTGGTGGGCGTGGCCTAATTTCTCTATAGCGACCCCTAGAGTATTTTAAATGAACAGCCCATGCCATGCTTTATCCTAGAATTACGAAACTTGGTACACATGTGTATCTTGTCAGGACGTACAAAAAAAGTCTCTTAGAGCCATGGTCGAAACCCAACAGGAAGTCGGCCATTTTGTATTGAAGGTCCATTTTGGACCTCGACTTGACGTTTACAGCCTTTGCATTTGATCGAACTCCTCCTAGGGATTTCGATTGATCGGCTTCAAACTCGGTCAGTCTGATCATAAGGCATGTCTGATTTAAAGTTATCAAATTGGTGACTGTCTGAGATTGCTGAAGGGGGGGTTACCAGGGGTCAAAGTTCACCTACTCGCCATGAAACACGAAACTCTTATATATCCTGCACAGAAACTCACAGAGACACCAAACTTTCATTTATGATCATCAATAGGTGTCCTAAAATACCCTGTGGTGAAATGATGACATCACTTAGGCCACGCCCCCTGAGAACAGGAAATGTCATGTTTACTGTGAACGGTCGCTATCTTAGCCCTTTGACCTCATCAACATGAAACTGTGTCCAGAGACAGAAGACATGTTGGTGTGTTGTGGATCAAGCCCTGACCGGCTGCGATGAAGCAGCTGGGTGCGGCGGCGTGGCGAAGTGACCTGTAACGCCGATGCCATACGTTTGCTTCTAGATTCCACATGTTTCGACCGAGCTGCACCAAACTTGGCTTGAGTGTGCTGGTGTGATACCTGAAAATTCTATGTCATCAGATTATGACGTCATCTAAGCCCCGCCCCCTCAGAACAGGAAGTGCTATTTTTTTCCTTGGAAACTTTCATCTATGGCTCTCTTGACCTAATCAAGGTGATTCTGTGTTGGATGACAGATAGGAAGTTGGTCTCGCTTGCTTTAAAGTGCCAAGAGTTTTCAATGGCGGCAACGCCGTTCGTATACGTTTGCCTCTACATTCCACATATTTTGACCGAGCTGCATCAAACTTGGCCTGAGTGATCCTGGAGGCTTGCCCGTCGATCCTACGTCATCACATTGTGACGTCATCTAAGCCCCGCCCCCTCGGAACCGGAAGTGCCGTTTTTTTCCTTGGAAAGCTCTGTTTATGGCTCTCTTGACCTAATCAAGATGATTCGGATGATAAACTCTGTCAATGCTCACTGCTGGCTGAACCGTGTGGGCGTGGCCAAATGGCGAATATCAGTCCCTCGCCATATACATACGTTTGGCTCTTATTCACACATGGATCATCCGATTGGCGCCAAACTGGATATGTATGACCTTTGTTCTGCTCTAAAGAGCCCAACGGGTTTGAGATGTAATTTGGGGAAAATGCGCGACAGCTTCTGCAGCGGCTAGCGGGCGGCAGTGCTGGAAACTGCGGCAGAGCTTCTGCGGTGGGGAGCGGGCTGCGGCTCTGGAAAACGCGCGAGAGCTTCTGCGGTGGCCGGAACCCCCGCGGTGGCCAATAGGCCGGAGCGGCGCTTGCTGCGAGGGCCGCCCGAGGCTGCTTGCAGCTTTAATTAGGCCCGAGCAGCAAAGCGCTGCGAAGGCCTATTGTTTCTGTACTGTTTCTTATTATTAGGCCCGAGCAGCAAAGCGCTGCGAAGGCCTATTGTATCTGTACTGTTTATTATTATTATTATTCTTCCCACCTCTTCGTGTGCCTTTTTGGGGGCTTTATCATATTCAAAAACTCACCAAACTTGGCGGTGGCGACTAGAAAATTTAAAAATTTTGAATTTTAAGGTCGTCGCAAAAATCGCAAAAAAATTGCTGAACGGCAGCAACTAGCAATTTTCTGTTGACACAATGGTATGAACGTACTTCATCGTAGAGACATGAAATTTGGTACACTTGTAGAGCTCACCAAAAGACTCAGAACTTACATTTAATGTTATAAGCCAACTATCACAGGAAGTCGGCCATTTTGTATTGAACGTCCATTTTTTACCTCGATTTTGACGTTTACAGCCTTCGTATTTGATCGAACTCCTCCTAGGGATTTCGATTGATCGACTTCAAACTCGGTCAGTCTGATCATAAGGCATGTTTGATTTAAAGTTATCAAATTGGTGAGTTTTGGAGCATGTTGAAGGGGGGTTAGCAGGGGTCAAAGTTCACCTACTCGCCATGAAACACGAAACTCTTATATTTCCTATACAAAAACACATAGAGGGACCAAACTTTCAGTGATTGATCGTCATCGGGTGCCCTACAATACCCTATGGTCAAATGATGACATCACTTAGGCCACGCCCCCTGAGAACAGGAAGTGTCATGTTTTACTGTGAACGGTCGCTATCTTAGCCCTTTGACCTAATCAACATGAAACTGTGTCCAGAGACAGAAGACATGTTGGTGTGTTGAGGATTCCAACCCTGACCGGCTTTGACATAGCAGGTGGGCGTGGCGGCGTGGCGAAGTGACCTGTAACGCCGTTGCCATACGTTTGGCTCTGAATTCCACAATTTCGGGCCCAGCTGCTCCAAACTCACTAGGATGGATCCTTATCCACCCACCGACAGGAATTCATAACAAAATTTGGTGGGCGTGGCCTAATTTCTCTATAGCGACCCCTAGAGTATTTTAAATGAACAGCCCCAAGCCATGCTTAAACCTAGAATTACGAAACTTGGTACACATGTGTATCTTGTCGGGACGTACAAAAAAGTCTCTTAGAGCCATGGCTCGAAACCCAACAGGAAGTCGGCCATTTTAGATTGAATTTCATTTGACCTCGATTTTGACGTTTACAGCTTTGTATTTGATCGAACTCCTCCTAGGGATTTCGATTGATCGGCTTCAAACTCGGTCAGTCTGATCATAAGGCATGTCTGATTTAAAGTTATCAAATTGGTGACTGTCTGAGATTGCTGAAGGGGGGTTACCAGGGGTCAAAGTTCACCTACTCGCCATGAAACACGAAACTCTTATATATCCTGCACAGAAACTCACAGAGACACCAAACTTTCAGTTATTGATCACAATAGGTGTCCTAAAATACCCTGTGGTGAAATGATGACATCTTAGGCCACGCCCCCTGAGAACAGGAATGTCATGTTTTACTGTGAACGGTCGCTATCTTAGCCCTTTGACCTAATCAACATGAAACTGTGTCCAGAGACAGAAGACATGTGGGTGTGTTGTGGATTCAAGCCCTGACCGGCTGCGATGAAGCAGCTGGGTGTGGCGGCGTGGCGCGAAGTGACCTGTAACGCCGATGCCATACGTTTGCTTCTAGATTCCACATGTTTCGACCGAGCTGCACCAAACTTGGCCTCAGTGATGCTGTGTGTGATGAACAATGCTATGTCATCATATTATGACGTCATCTAAGCCCCGCCCCCTCAGAATGAATTAGAGAGATCTTCTGTGTAATTACATAATAAACAGTACATGTTCGTCGTTTGTAGGGCAATGCTGCCCTCTGCTGGCCACTGAAATAGTTTCATTATTTCAGTAATTCGACACCAGAGGGCAGCATTGCCCTGCAGATGAAATTCTTCGATTTTGTAATACACAGGAAAAAATGAAAAATTGGTATTTCTAACACAAAAACTCACAGAGACTCCAAACTTTCAGTGATTGATCGTCATCAGGTGGCCTACAATACCATATGGTCAAATGATGACATCACGTAGGCCACGCCCCCTGAGAACAGGAAGTGTCATGTTTTACTGTGAACGGTCGCTCTCTTAGCCCTTTGACCTAATCAACATGAACCTGTGTCCAGAGACAGAAGACATGTTGGTGTGTTGAGGTTTCCAACCCTGACCGGCTTTGAGATAGCAGCTGGGCGTGGCGGCGTGGCGAAGTGACCTGTAACGCCGATGCCATACTTTTGCTTCTAGATTCCACATGTTTCGACCGAGCTGCACCAAACTTGGCTTGAGTGATGCTGGTGTGATGTCTGAAAATTCTATGTCATCAGATTATGACGTCATCTAAGCCCCGCCCCCTCAGAACAGGAAGTGCTATTTTTTTCCTTGGAAACTTTCATCTATGGCTCTCTTGACCTAATCAAGGTGATTCTGTGTTGGATGACAGATAGGAAGTTGGTCTCGCTTGCTTTAAAGTGCCAAGAGTTTTCAATGGCGGCAACGCCGTTCGTATACGTTTGCCTCTACATTCCACATATTTTGACCGAGCTGCATCAAACTTGGCCTGAGTGATCCTGGAGGCTTGCCCGTCGATCCTACGTCATCACATTATGACGTCATCTAAGCCCCGCCCCCTCGGAACGGAAGTGCCGTTTTTTTCCTTGGAAAGCTCTGTTTATGGCTCTCTTGACCTAATCAAGATGATTCGGATGATAAACTCTGTCAATGCACTGCTGGCTGAACCGTGTGGGCGTGGCCAAATGGCGAACATCAGTCCCTCGCCATATACATACGTTTGGCTCTAATTCACACATGGATCATCCGATTGGCGCCAAACTGGATATGTATGACCTTTGTTCTGCTCTAAAGAGCCCAACGGGTTTGAGATGTAATTTGGGGAAAATGCGCGACAGCTTCTGCAGCGGCTAGCGGGCGGCAGTGCTGGAAATGCGGCAGAGCTTCTGCGGTGGGGAGCGGGCTGCGGCCCAATTAGGCTTAACTGGAAGCCAATCTCAGGAGCTTCCCCTGATTGGACGCCCCCGAATTGGGAGCAGGTGTCGCCAATTAGGGCTTGATTAGAGGGAAGCACGCCCGGGGATCCGGCCCCGATTTCGGGGTCGAACGAGGCCAGGTGTCGCCAATTAGGCTTGATCGGGGAAGCACGCCCACCCGCCTGCACATATAGCCGGATGTGCGGATGTGCCCCCCCCTTATTCGCTATCTGACTCTCGCGGAGTGAAGATGACGCCTTCTAAGTTTAAGAATCGCTGCCCTGTATGTCACCGCCGTCTTGGCGCCTGCGACGCCACTTGGATGACGTTCACAGCGTCAGGAACGCCCTGGAGCGAAGGATCCTGTTGGCGTTTGCCAGAGGGCGAGTGAGCGTTCGCGGCATGAAGTGCCCCGTCGGCGGCTGCTCGTACGGCGGGTCAAGGGTGGCGCAGCACCTCCAAGACGCTCACCGTGACCTGGGTGCCAAGGAGAAGAAGCGCCTTTTGAGGAAGCTCCAGTGGCGCAAAACGCTGCGGCAGGTGAGAGAACTTCGGGCCTCGGGTCCCGACCCGCCTTTAGCCACCAGGTTGGACCTGGAGGGTTCACGGGGCAGCGGAGCCGCCGACGCCGCCGCCGACGCCGCCGCCGCCGCCGCCGCCGCACCCCCCCTGCTTCTCCCCTTCCCTCGCAGGGACCGAGCGCCAGCCCTCCCCGTACGACCTCGACGGACTCCCCGCAGCAGCAGCAGCAGCAGCAGCGGCCGGAGCCAGAGGAGGAGCTGGAGGAGCCATGTCTTGTTCCCGGCCGACCGAGCGCCAGCCCTCCACGTTCCACCTCGGCGGCGGACTCCACACAGCGGCCGGAGCCATGTCTTCCTTCCCGGCGGCGACGATCGACGACGACCGTGCCATCTCCGCGGACTCGGCGGCGACGACGACGACCGGAGTGCCGGAGGTCGAGGACGAAGAAACCGCAGGCCCCGTCCTCGAGCACGGTGGGTAGGCTGAGTACATTTCCTGCAGTCATCCGTGGCTACCTAGAAGAGTACGGCCGGCACCTGGCCGGGGCAGTACGCTCGCGAAAGCATGCTGAAAATGTTAAGTCAAAGATGGGTCGAATTGTTGCATTCCTCAGCTACATGAGCCGTGATAAGACCGAGCTGGGCTCCTGGCGCTTCTTGGATGACGCCGGACGCATAATGGCCTGGCCCGCCGAACTCACCGAGCGGGAGCGGAAGGCCGTAAACTACCGTTAAGGTCTACCTGGTAAACACAACCCAATTCCACGTATACTTCATGGAGACGCCTCCGAGAAGCTCCAGGCTGTCCAAGCGGCAGCTCGTGTCCGTGATGAGAGCTCTGAGGTCGGCTACGTGCCAAATCGGAACGAAGGTGGTGCTTCGGCAGATCAAGGTCAAGTCCGAGAAGCTACAGCGCTCCGTAACGCCCGAAATTCTCCGCAGATGCATCGCAAAGTGTCGGGGCTGGATCCCCAAACTCTTGCTGAGCTGCTCGCAAAAGAAGCACGACGTGGGACTGAGGCACCTGCTGTTCGGGTTCTTCGGCCTTTACCTTATTTCTCTCTACGGCCATCGAGCCGGAGTGATGACCAACCTTACCACCGAAGAGGTCCTGGAGGCCGCGAGCGGGGCCGTCTCTTCCTCTCCGGGGGTCGTACTCAATGTAAGTCTGCACCCACTCACTAACACTAGCCTGGCTGGCTGGCTGGCTGGCTGGCTGGCTGGAGCCTGGATGGATGGCTGGATGGATGGATGGCTGGATGGATGGATGGATGGATGGAGCAGCCAGGCTGCTGCATCCATCCATCCATCCATCCATCCATCCATCCATCCAGGCTCCATACATCCAGGCTCCAGCCAGCCAGCCAGCCAGCCAGCCAGCCAGCCATTTAACATTTCTCTGCCCTTCTTCAGGTAAAGAACCATAAGACTGCCCGGGTGTTTGGATGTGCTCAGGTCTTTCTCACCCACGAGGAACTGGGCTGGATCCAGCGGTGGATGGAGATCCGGGCTCGGCTACGTCCGCAGTGCGATCTGGTCTTCTTCAATACCAACCATCAGCACGTGAACACCATCACTGCGTTCGCCAGGAACGCGTGGGCAGCGATGCTGCTGCCAGGGAGACCCTCGCTTACCGACATCAGGACCGCGGTGGCAACGATGGTAAGTTATCCAGGAAAGCAGCATAACCGCCATCCGACCCTGCCTGCCTGCCTGCCTGCCTGCCTGCCTGCCTGCCCGCCCTCTGACTCT
>NW_022587632.1:162020-169520 GCF_003331165.1 Xiphophorus hellerii | reverse complement strand
GGGTCAGGAGGCGCGCTCTGGGCTCCGAGCGGAGGACGCGCGCCACCCTGCCCTGCCCGCAGCGGGCTGACAGTGTAGAACCGCTGGGAAAGACGGGGCGTCTCGGTCTCGCTACCGACAGGACGGCCGCGGGCTGGGACTGAGGGCGGGGCGCACAGCCCCGAAACACCCAATGCCCGGGCCTGGAGACGAGCTCGCAAGGCTGGAGGAACCCTCCGTCGAAGCGCCGACACACAGAGTGCCGGGGCCGACGGGGGCCCTCCATGGCGAGCCACGAGTGCTGTTCGGTCAGGTGTACTTGTGTGGTGCTGTTTGGTTGTATGGAAAGGTCAAACCTGGAGCTCAGACCTCCAACGGGCGCTTGGGAGAGCTGCAGAGCCGCTCAGGGCGCGCCGTTTTCGGCCTGAGCCCGGTCCGCCTTTGACCGTGCTTCGTCACTTCCACGGAGCTCACAACCGACCCAGAGAGGCCACGGGTCCATCAGATGGACCCAGGAGACTCACCGGACCGGCGGGAGCCCGCTGCCTTACCGCCCCAGAGTTCCAGAGAACCGGAGAGAAAATCTGGTAAAACGGCTTAAAATGCTGGAAAAAGCCGAAAAAGGGGCCTAAATCCGCCTTATCTGAGCTTCGGAAGACCCCTAGAACTGCCCTGGATCAAAACACTTTGTCATTTTTCGCTCCAAGTC
Source organism: Xiphophorus hellerii (assembly GCF_003331165.1). Taxonomy (NCBI): domain Eukaryota; kingdom Metazoa; phylum Chordata; class Actinopteri; order Cyprinodontiformes; family Poeciliidae; genus Xiphophorus; species Xiphophorus hellerii. The sequence goes on along the minus strand of NW_022587632.1, from coordinate 168,832 downwards.
CTCTTTTCCAACTCGCTCCTGTAATCCCGCCGGTGGGGTTTTTCTGCATAAGGTCCCGAAATCCTACCTATCGACGGAGACGGGGTGAAGCGTCGATTGTGCCCCGGATCTGCAAACCATTGCAGATCCCACACTTAGAAATTTTTCCAGCTCTGTTCCCCTGGTAAGGCAGCTATAATTGAGTCAAAAAATTGCACTGAGTCCTGCCTGCACTTAGAGTTTTTCTCAGCTCTGTTCCCCTGGTAAGGCAGCTATAATTGAGTCAAAAAATTGCACTGAGTCCTGCCTGCACTTAGAGTTTTTCTCAGCTCTGTTCCCCTGGTAAGGCAGCTATAATTGAGTCAAAAAATTGCACTAAGTGCAGGCAGGACTTAGAGTTTTTCTCAGCCCTGTGACCCTGGTAAGGTCATAGGACTTTAAAAGATCTCGCTGAACCAGCGAGGTCCCTGTCCTCCCAACGCAGAAGTGCACACAAGGCCCGTGGACCATCCAGCTTCTCTCGGGAGAAGCTGGATGGTCCACCGAGGCAGCATGCACACGACTACGGAGGACAGAGACGGACCGAAGCAGGGTGCCCGAGAACCGGTGGACCTCCGGCTTCCCGGGGGAAGCCAGAGGAGACACCGGCCACGTGCACACCGCAAGTCCGGGCTTCCACGCAACACAGAGCCGGGCGTACCACCTCCAGGGAACACCTCAGCTGCCCGAGGGCAGCTGTGATGGAACCAAGGGGGCCGTGCGCACCGGGGACAGGGGGCTTCACCGCAACCAAAGCCGGGCGTACCACCTCCAGGGAACACCTCAGCTGCCCGAGGGCAGCTGTGATGGAACCAAGGGGGCCGTGCGCACCGGGGACCGGGGGCTTCACCGCAACCAAAGCCGGGCGTACCACCTCCAGGGAACACCTCAGCTGCCCGAGGGCAGCTGTGATGGAACCAAGGGGGCCGTGCGCACCGGGGACAGGGGGCTTCACCGCAACCAAAGCCGGGCGTACCACCTCCAGGGAACACCTCAGCTGCCCGAGGGCAGCTGTGATGGAACCAAGGGGGCCGTGCGCACCGGGGACCGGGGCTTCACCGCAACCAAAGCCGGGCGTACCACCTCCAGGGAAACACCTCAGCTGCCCGAGGGCAGCTGTGATGGAACCAAGGGGGCCGTGCGCACCGGGGACCGGGGCTTCACCGCAACCAAAGCCGGGCGTACCACCTCCAGGGAACACCTCAGCTGCCCGAGGGCAGCTGTGATGGAACCAAGGGGGCCGTGCGCACCGGGGACCGGGGCTTCACCGCAACCAAAGCCGGGCGTACCACCTCCAGGGAAACACCTCAGCTGCCCGAGGGCAGCTGTGATGGAACCAAGGGGGCCGTGCGCACCGGGGACCGGGGCTTCACCGCAACCAAAGCCGGGCGTACCACCTCCAGGGAACACCTCAGCTCCCCGAGGGCAGCTGTGATGGAACCAAGGGGGCCGTGCGCACCGGGGACCGGGGCTTCACCGCAACCAAAGCCGGGCGTACCACCTCCAGGGAACACCTCAGCTGCCCGAGGGCAGCTGTGATGGAACCAAGGGGGCCGTGCGCACCGGGGACCGGGGCTTCACCGCAACCAAAGCCGGGCGTACCACCTCCAGGGAACACCTCAGCTCCCCGAGGGCAGCTGTGATGGAACCAAGGGGGCCGTGCGCACCGGGGACCGGGGCTTCACCGCAACCAAAGCCGGGCGTACCACCTCCAGGGAACACCTCAGCTGCCCGAGGGCAGCTGTGATGGAACCAAGGGGGCCGTGCGCACCGGGGACCGGGGCTTCACCGCAACCAAAGCCGGGCGTACCACCTCCAGGGAACACCTCAGCTGCCCGAGGGCAGCTGTGATGGAACCAAGGGGGCCGTGCGCACCGGGGACCGGGGCTTCACCGCAACCAAAGCCGGGCGTACCACCTCCAGGGAACACCTCAGCTGCCCGAGGGCAGCTGTGATGGAACCAAGGGGGCCGTGCGCACCGGGGACCGGGGCTTCACCGCAACCAAAGCCGGGCGTACCACCTCCAGGGAACACCTCAGCTCCCCGAGGGCAGCTGTGATGGAACCAAGGGGGCCGTGCGCACCACAGCCAGGGCTCAGAGCTCCAGCCAGCACCTCGGACAGCTCCAAGCCGTCCACAGAGCACTGTCTGCAGCCTTTGCCCTGCCCGCCTTCGACCGAGCTTTCACGCAGCTCACAACCGAGCCGGAGATGCCCCAGGCCCTTCAGAAGGACCGAGGAGACACACCGGACCGACTGGAGCCCACAGCCAGGGCTCAGAGCTCCAGCCAGCACCTCGGACAGCTCCAAGCCGTCCACAGAGCACTGTCTGCAGCCTTTGCCCTGCCCGCCTTCGACCGAGCTTTCACGCAGCTCACAACCGAGCCGGAGATGCCCCAGGCCCTTCAGAAGGACCGAGGAGACACACCGGACCGACCGGAGCCCACAGCCAGGGCTCAGAGCTCCAGCCAGCACCTCGGACAGCTCCAAGCCGTCCACAGAGCACTGTCTGCAGCCTTTGCCCTGCCCGCCTTCGACCGAGCTTTCACGCTTCCAAGGAGCTCAGAACCGAGCCGGAGATGCCCCAGGCCCTTCAGAAGGACCGAGGAGACACACCGGACCGACCGGAGCCCACAGCCAGGGCTCAGAGCTCCAGCCAGCACCTCGGACAGCTCCAAGCCGTCCACAGAGCACTGTCTGCAGCCTTTGCCCTGCCCGCCTTCGACCGAGCTTTCACGCTTCCAAGGAGCTCAGAACCGAGCCGGAGATGCCCCAGGCCCTTCAGAAGGACCGAGGAGACACACCGGACCGGCCGGAGCCCGCTGCCTTACCGCCCCAGACTTCCAGAGAACCGGAGACAAAATCTGGAAAAAGGGCTTAAAATGCTGGAAAAAAGCCGAAAAAGGGGCCTAAATCCGCCTTACCCTAGCTCCAGTAGACCCCTAGAACCGGCCTGGATCGAAAAACTTTGGCTTTTTCCGCTCCAAGCCCTCTTTCCGAACTCGCTCCTATAATCCCGCCGGTGGGGTTTTTCTCCGTAAGGTCCTGAAATCCTACCTATCGACGGAGCCGGGGTGAAGGGTCGATTTTTTTTTCACGGGCGGCAATGCTTTGGACAAACTTTGAACGGTTATCTCGGCTTCTGTGAACGACTTAAAGACGATTCGACCACACCAGAGTGTTCTCTGGACTCTGGCCTTTCCGGCAATATGCGGCTTTCCCCGGGGAAATGCATTTTTAAAAAATTTTATGGAAGTGGTAAAATCACCGGGGGCCTCCGGGGCGCCGAGGCCGAGGACAGTGAGCCGCTGCGGACACCGCCGGCTGCTTCATGGGCCCTCTCTGGAAGTCCGAAAATTCAACTTTGTCCCAGGATGATGAGAGTGATACAGGCGTGATCGGGGCATTCTCCCGGGCCTATTGATCCTACTTTCGAGGCCGCTGGTGCCCGGGAAAGTGCCTACCCTAACCCTTGGACCAGGGTTTGGGTTTTTGATTTTTAATTCCGCCTGCGGGCGTCCCAGGAACCAGAGAACCACACCAGAGTGTTCTCCGGACTCTGGCCTTTCCGGCAATATGCGGCTTTCCCCGGGGAAATGCATTTTTAAAAAAATTTATGGAAGTGGGAAAAATCACCGGGGCCTCCGGGGCGCCGAGGCCGAGGACAGTGAGCCGCTGCGGATACCGCCGGCTGCTGCATGGGCCCTCTCTGGAAGTCCGAAAATTCAACTTTGTCCCAGGATGATGGGAGTGATACAGGCGTGATCGGGGCATTCTCCCGGGCCTATTGATCCTACTCTCGAGGCCGCTGGTGCCCGGGAAAGTGCCTACCCTAACCCTTGGACCAGGGTTTGGGTTTTTGATTTTTAATTCCGCCTGCGGGCGTCCCAGGAACCAGAGAACCACACCAGAGTGTTCTCCGGACTCTGGCCTTTCCGGCAATATGCGGCTTTCCCCGGGGAAATGCATTTTTAAAAAATTTTATGGAAGTGGGAAAAATCACCGGGGCCTCCGGGGCACCTAGGCCGAGGACAGTGAGCCGCTGCGGACACGGCCGGCTGCTGCATGGGCCCTCTCTGGAAGTCCGAAAATTCAACTTTATCCCAGGATGATGGGAGTGATACAGGCGTGATCGGGGCATTCTCCCGGGCCTATTGATCCTACTCTCGAGGCCGCTGGTGCCCGGGAAAGTGCCTACCCTAACCCTTGGACCAGGGTTTGGGTTTTTGATTTTTAATTCCGCCTGCGGGCGTCCCAGGAACCAGAGAACCACACCGTTTTATTCTCCAGACTCTGGCCTTTCCGGCAACATACGGCTTCCCCCGGAGGAATGCATTTTTAAACATTTTTACGGAAGTCAAAAATCACCCTAGCGGGACGTCGGGGCCCCCCGAGGCGGGCTGTAGCCTGACTTTGCCCCGGCCCTGCTAAGACCCATCCAGGCTGGAGCTCCCTCCTCCTCCTCCTGCTCCCTCCGAACCGCGGGGTCCAGGCTGGCTGGAGCTCCCTCCGAACCGCGGGGTCCAGGCTGGCTGGAGCTCCCTTCGAACCGCGGGGTCCAGGCTGGCTGGAGCTCCCTCCGAACCGCGGGGTCCAGGCTGGCTGGAGCTCCCTCCGAACCGCGGGGTCCAGGCTGGCTGGAGCTCCCTTCGAACCGCGGGGTCCAGGCTGGCTGGAGCTCCCTTCGAACCGCGGGGTCCAGGCTGGCTGGAGCTCCCTCCGAACCGCGGGGTCCAGGCTGGCTGGAGCTCCCTCCGAACCGCGGGGTCCAGGCTGGCTGGAGCTCCCTTCGAACCGCGGGGTCCAGGCTGGCTGGAGCTCCCTTCGAACCGCGGCATCCCACACTTAAGCACGGATTACACCCACCGACACGCACGGCCCCGGACGGGTCGTGCCCCTGGTAGGGCAAAGAGAAGCAGGTGGTGGTGGTGGTGGTGGTGGTGGTGGTGGTGGTGGTGGTGGTGGTCCTGGTCCCCCCCGTCCCCCCCCCCCCGCCGGACGTTCGCCCGCAGGACGGGGTTCCCTAACCCGCCTTTTCCCTAACCCGTCTTAGAGTCGTAACATGGCCTCCCGCCCTCCGGGGAATCGCCGCGCGGCTATCGGGACGCGTTTACCCGGGGATCCGGCCCCGATTTCGGGGTTCGAACGAGGCCCAGGTGTTGCCAATTAGGCTTAACTGGAAGCCAATCTCAGGAGCTTCCCCTGATTGGACGCCCCCCGAATTGGGAGCAGGTGTCGCCAATTAGGGCTTGATTAGAGGGAAGCACGCCCGGGGATCCGGCCCCGATTTCGGGGTCGAACGAGGCCAGGTGTCGCCAATTAGGCTTGATCGGGGAAGCACGCCCACCCGCCTGCACATATAGCCGGATGTGCGGATGTGCCCCCCCCTTATTCGCTATCTGACTCTCGCGGAGTGAAGATGACGCCTTCTAAGTTTAAGAATCGCTGCCCTGTATGTCACCGGCCGTCTTGGCGCCTGCGACGCCACTTGGATGACGTTCACAGCGTCAGGAACGCCCTGGAGCGAAGGATCCTGCTGGCGTTTGCCAGAGGGCGAGTGAGCGTTCGCGGCATGAAGTGCCCCGTCGGCGGCTGCTCGTACGGCGGGTCAAGGGTGGCGCAGCACCTCCAAGACGCTCACCGTGACCTGGGTGCCAAGGAGAAGAAGCGCCTTTTGAGGAAGCTCCAGTGGCGCAAAACGCTGCGGCAGGTGAGAGAACTTCGGGCCTCGGGTCCCGACCCGCCTTTAGCCACCAGGTTGGACCTGGAGGGTTCACGGGGCAGCGAAGCCGCCGACGCCGCCGCCGCCGCCGCCGCCGCCGCACCCCCCCCTGCTTCTCCCCTTCCCTCGCAGGGACCGAGCGCCAGCCCTCCACGTTCCACCTCGGCGGCGGACTCCACACAGCGGCCGGAGCCATGTCTTCTTCCCGGCGGCGACGACGACGACGACGACGACGTGCCATCCGCGGACTCGGCGGCGACGACGACGACCGGAGTGCCGGAGGTCGAGGACGAAGAACCGCAGGCCCCGTCCTCGAGCACGGTGGGTAGGCTGAGTACATTTCCTGCAGTCATCCGTGGCTACCTAGAAGAGTACGGCCGGCACCTGGCCGGGGCAGTACGCTCGCGAAAGCATGCTGAAAATGTTAAGTCAAAGATGGGTCGAATTGTTGCATTCCTCAGCTACATGAGCCGTGATAAGACCGAGCTGGGCTCCTGGCGCTTCTTGGATGACGCCGGACGCATAATGGCCTGGCCCGCCGAACTCACCGAGCGGGAGCGGAAGGCCGTAACTACCGTTAAGGTCTACCTGGTAAACACAACCCAATTCCACGTATACTTCATGGAGACGCCTCCGAGAAGCTCCAGGCTGTCCAAGCGGCAGCTCGTGTCCGTGATGAGAGCTCTGAGGTCGGCTACGTGCCAAATCGGAACGAAGGTGGTGCTTCGGCAGATCAAGGTCAAGTCCGAGAAGCTACAGCGCTCCGTAACGCCCGAAATTCTCCGCAGATGCATCGCAAAGTGTCGGGGCTGGATCCCCAAACTCTTGCTGAGCTGCTCGCAAAAGAAGCACGACGTGGGACTGAGGCACCTGCTGTTCGGGTTCTTCGGCCTTTACCTTATTTCTCTCTACGGCCATCGAGCCGGAGTGATGACCAACCTTACCACCGAAGAGGTCCTGGAGGCCGCGAGCGGGGCCGTCTCTTCCTCTCCGGGGGTCGTACTCAATGTAAGTCTGCACCCACTCACTAACACTAGCCTGGCTGGCTGGCTGGCTGGCTGGCTGGCTGGAGC
>NW_022587632.1:129520-149520 GCF_003331165.1 Xiphophorus hellerii | reverse complement strand
TCACCGCAACCAAAGCCGGGCGTACCACCTCCAGGAAACACCTCAGCTGCCCGAGGGCAGCTGTGATGGAACCAAGGGGGCCGTGCGCACCGGGGACCGGGGCTTCACCGCAACCAAAGCCGGGCGTACCACCTCCAGGGAACACCTCAGCTCCCCGAGGGCAGCTGTGATGGAACCAAGGGGGCCGTGCGCACCGGGGACCGGGGCTTCACCGCAACCAAAGCCGGGCGTACCACCTCCAGGGAACACCTCAGCTGCCCGAGGGCAGCTGTGATGGAACCAAGGGGGCCGTGCGCACCGGGGACAGGGGGCTTCACCGCAACCAAAGCCGGGCGTACCACCTCCAGGGAACACCTCAGCTGCCCGAGGGCAGCTGTGATGGAACCAAGGGGGCCGTGCGCACCGGGGACCGGGGCTTCACCGCAACCAAAGCCGGGCGTACCACCTCCAGGGAACACCTCAGCTGCCCGAGGGCAGCTGTGATGGAACCAAGGGGGCCGTGCGCACCGGGGACCGGGGCTTCACCGCAACCAAAGCCGGGCGTACCACCTCCAGGGAACACCTCAGCTGCCCGAGGGCAGCTGTGATGGAACCAAGGGGGCCGTGCGCACCGGGGACCGGGGCTTCACCGCAACCAAAGCCGGGCGTACCACCTCCAGGGAACACCTCAGCTCCCCGAGGGCAGCTGTGATGGAACCAAGGGGGCCGTGCGCACCACAGCCAGGGCTCAGAGCTCCAGCCAGCACCTCGGACAGCTCCAAGCCGTCCACAGAGCACTGTCTGCAGCCTTTGCCCTGCCCGCCTTCGACCGAGCTTTCACGCAGCTCACAACCGAGCCGGAGATGCCCCAGGCCCTTCAGAAGGACCGAGGAGACACACCGGACCGACCGGAGCCCACAGCCAGGGCTCAGAGCTCCAGCCAGCACCTCGGACAGCTCCAAGCCGTCCACAGAGCACTGTCTGCAGCCTTTGCCCTGCCCGCCTTCGACCGAGCTTTCACGCAGCTCACAACCGAGCCGGAGATGCCCCAGGCCCTTCAGAAGGACCGAGGAGACACACCGGACCGACCGGAGCCCACAGCCAGGGCTCAGAGCTCCAGCCAGCACCTCGGACAGCTCCAAGCCGTCCACAGAGCACTGTCTGCAGCCTTTGCCCTGCCCGCCTTCGACCGAGCTTTCACGCAGCTCACAACCGAGCCGGAGATGCCCCAGGCCCTTCAGAAGGACCGAGGAGACACACCGGACCGACCGGAGCCCACAGCCAGGGCTCAGAGCTCCAGCCAGCACCTCGGACAGCTCCAAGCCGTCCACAGAGCACTGTCTGCAGCCTTTGCCCTGCCCGCCTTCGACCGAGCTTTCACGCAGCTCACAACCGAGCCGGAGATGCCCCAGGCCCTTCAGAAGGACCGAGGAGACACACCGGACCGACCGGAGCCCACAGCCAGGGCTCAGAGCTCCAGCCAGCACCTCGGACAGCTCCAAGCCGTCCACAGAGCACTGTCTGCAGCCTTTGCCCTGCCCGCCTTCGACCGAGCTTTCACGCTTCCAAGGAGCTCAGAACCGAGCCGGAGATGCCCCAGGCCCTTCAGAAGGACCGAGGAGACACACCGGACCGGCCGGAGCCCGCTGCCTTACCGCCCCAGACTTCCAGAGAACCGGAGACAAAATCTGGAAAAAGGGCTTAAAATGCTGGAAAAAAGCCGAAAAAGGGGCCTAAATCCGCCTTACCCTAGCTCCAGTAGACCCCTAGAACCGGCCTGGATCGAAAAACTTTGGCTTTTTCCGCTCCAAGCCCTCTTTCCGAACTCGCTCCTATAATCCCGCCGGTGGGGTTTTTCTCCGTAAGGTCCTGAAATCCTACCTATCGACGGAGCCGGGGTGAAGGGTCGATTTTTTTTTCACGGGCGGCAATGCTTTGGACAAACTTTGAACGGTTATCTCGGCTTCTGTGAACGACTTAAAGACGATTCGACCACACCAGAGTGTTCTCTGGACTCTGGCCTTTCCGGCAATATGCGGCTTTCCCCGGGGAAATGCATTTTTAAAAAATTTTATGGAAGTGGAAAAATCACCGGGGGCCTCCGGGGCGCCGAGGCCGAGGACAGTGAGCCGCTGCGGACACCGCCGGCTGCTTCATGGGCCCTCTCTGGAAGTCCGAAAATTCAACTTTGTCCCAGGATGATGAGAGTGATACAGGCGTGATCGGGGCATTCTCCCGGGCCTATTGATCCTACTTTCGAGGCCGCTGGTGCCCGGGAAAGTGCCTACCCTAACCCTTGGACCAGGGTTTGGGTTTTTGATTTTTAATTCCGCCTGCGGGCGTCCCAGGAACCAGAGAACCACACCAGAGTGTTCTCCGGACTCTGGCCTTTCCGGCAATATGCGGCTTTCCCCGGGGAAATGCATTTTTAAAAAAATTTATGGAAGTGGGAAAAATCACCGGGGCCTCCGGGGCGCCGAGGCCGAGGACAGTGAGCCGCTGCGGATACCGCCGGCTGCTGCATGGGCCCTCTCTGGAAGTCCGAAAATTCAACTTTATCCCAGGATGATGGGAGTGATACAGGCGTGATCGGGGCATTCTCCCGGGCCTATTGATCCTACTCTCGAGGCCGCTGGTGCCCGGGAAAGTGCCTTCCCTAACCCTTTGGACCAGTTTGGGTTTTTGATTTTTAATTCCGCCTGCGGGCGTCCCAGGAACCAGAGAACCACACCAGAGTGTTCTCCGGACTCTGGCCTTTCCGGCAATATGCGGCTTTCCCCGGGGAAATGCATTTTTAAAAAATTTTATGGAAGTGGGAAAAATCACCGGGGCCTCCGGGGCACCTAGGCCGAGGACAGTGAGCCGCTGCGGACACGGCCGGCTGCTGCATGGGCCCTCTCTGGAAGTCCGAAAATTCAACTTTATCCCAGGATGATGGGAGTGATACAGGCGTGATCGGGGCATTCTCCCGGGCCTATTGATCCTACTCTCGAGGCCGCTGGTGCCCGGGAAAGTGCCTACCCTAACCCTTGGACCAGGGTTTGGGTTTTTGATTTTTAATTCCGCCTGCGGGCGTCCCAGGAACCAGAGAACCACACCGTTTTATTCTCCAGACTCTGGCCTTTCCGGCAACATACGGCTTCCCCCGGAGGAATGCATTTTTAAACATTTTTACGGAAGTCAAAAATCACCCTAGCGGGACGTCGGGGCCCCCCGAGGCGGGCTGTAGCCTGACTTTGCCCCGGCCCTGCTAAGACCCATCCAGGCTGGAGCTCCCTCCTCCTGCTCCCTCCGAACCGCGGGGTCCAGGCTGGCTGGAGCTCCCTCCGAACCGCGGGGTCCAGGCTGGCTGGAGCTCCCTTCGAACCGTGGCATCCCACACTTAAGCACGGATTACACCCACCGACACGCACGGCCCCGGACGGGTCGTGCCCCTGGTAGGGCAAAGAGAAGCAGGTGGTGGTGGTGGTGGTGGTGGTGGTGGTGGTGGTGGTGGTCCTGGTCCCCCCCGTCCCCCCCCCCCCGCCGGACGTTCGCCCGCAGGACGGGGCTCCCTAACCCGCCTTTTCCCTAACCCTATCCCTTACCCTAACCCTAACCCTAACCCTAACCCTAACCCTACCCTACCCTTCCAATCAGAAACCTCCTTACTTCAAAATTATAGAATAATTGCGGCATATAAAAGGAACAAAAATTTGAGGGACTTCCTAGTTAAGGCTGAAGTCAAACCTCTGGAGAAACCCAAGGTGAAAGGTCAGAGGGAATTTTTCAAACAGTTGAGTTGGGTACAAAATAAATTTAACAACACAATTTTTAAATTGGATCAATTAGGCCACCCTAAATTAAAAAATTGTGTTTATCTAATCACATGCAAAATTTGTAAAATGAATTATGTCGGCGAGACGGGAAACACCCTCCTCACCCGTTTTGTCCAACACAGACATAATATTCAAAAGCAAAAAAAGACACATGTACCCCTAATTCGACACTTTATGAGACACGGTTGGACCTCTGTCTCGGCTCTGGTGCTGGAATCTAATCCGGACTGGTCTCCAGCCCAGAGGAGGAGAGCTGAAAGGCTCTGGATCCACAGGTTGGACACCAAGATCCCCAGGGGCCTCAATGAGAGATAGGCTGCACTGTTGTTTCTCCTGGCGGGACGTGCCCGTGCATCTGGGGAGGGAAGAGGGTAAGAGGCATTGGTTTGGGGAACCAATATTGGTTTCCTGACCTTTGACCTTGAACCCAAACCCTGCTCCAACCCGCAACACTCGTCCTAACCCTAACCCTAACCCTTACCCTTACCCTTACCCTAACCCTAACCCCTAACCCTTAATTTCATTTAAAGGAAAGAGGAAACGAAGAAGAGGGTGCTTAAACAAAATTACAAAGAAAAACAAAGAGACAGAGCAACAAAGAAACAGAAACAAAGAAACAGAAAGAACAAAGAAACAGAGAAGAACAAAGAAACAAAGAAAAAGTAAGAACAAAGAAACAAAGAAAACGCCTGAAGAAGACAAAGAAATGTCGAAACGTCGCGAAATGAAGCTAAAAGAAAACACAAGAGAAAGCACGAAAGAAGACAAAAATAATTCCAATTAGAAGAAAGTAAGGGAAAGAATATAAGGGGTGCCTAAAAGCTAAGTTTCGTTTATTTTAGTTCATGTAAAGCACACGGCTCAAGGGGCAGGATGGCCAGTGCACTTCCAGCCTTCCACGTGGAAGGTTGGCTCTGTCCCCATACCCTAACGTCGCGAAGAAGCTAAATAAAAATACAAGAGAAAGCAAGAAGAAAGACAAGAAACAATTCCAATTAGATGAAAGTAAGGGAAAGTATGTAAGGGGTGCCTAAGCTAAGTTTCGTTTATTTTAGTTCATGTAAAGCACACGGCTCAAGGGGCAGGATGGCCAGTGCACTTCCAGCCTTCCACGTGGAAGGTTGGCTCTGTCCCCACACCTTACCCTAACCCTAACCCTAAACTTGCAGGGAAGGTGGGTGGGGGCAACGGCTGTATACACACCGAGTTTCAGCCCGAGAACCCTTACCGTTTGGGACTTACAGAGAGTGAACCGGTTTTTTTTAATATGGGTGTCAATGGCAGCTATGTCAAGGGAAGGGGCTACGGCCACCAAACTTACAGGGTACCTGGGTACCCTCCGTGAGTACCTCGAGGCCAACTATGGGCCCCATAAGTCTTTTACTTTTTCACTTACAGAGAGTGTACCATCGACTTTTCTGGTTTTCATCCTATATCCTACTGAATGGCATAAGTCCATGTTAGTCAACATGCTTGTGACTCTCCACAGGCTGTTGACTAAAATTTAGCTAAACTTAGCAATGATGCTAATTTTTAGCATCAGAACGCCGGGTTCCAACCGATGGGCACACGTTGGCAGGCCCCGGTTAAATTTCTTCAGAAATGTTCTAGTCTTAACTCTGTTGTACTTTGTCATAAACAAGTTTTAGATCATTTTTGAACCACTTGATAAATGAACATTTAATGCTTAATATTCTACATTTTACATATTCTAACCCTAAGCAGTATAATTGTAAAATGTTTTATCTACCTTTTTTAGGTTTTTACAGTGACTAGAGTTGATTATCTTAACATTTCTGTTGGAGGTTTCACATCAAAAACGTCTCCAGTTGATGGTGGAACTACGACTTCCATCTTCCTGGTCTTCCAAGTTGTGGTGATGAAGAGAAGCTGGGAAGGTCCGGCTGTCAGTCGCTGTGATTAATGGCCCAGCTGAAACATTACAGCTCCAGGTATCTCCCAGACTCCACACAGGCTCGCTTCTTTGTTCTGATGGCAAATGTTGTCAGGCGCTTGCTGCTGCTTGCCCACAAACAGATAAAGATTTACTGTCATCAGAGGCCAGATTAAAGTGCACACAAACGCAGACATTGATTTCCAGGGGAGTGTGTGTGTGTGTGTGTGTGTGTGTGTGGGTGTGCGTGTGCGTGTGTGTGTGTGTGTGTAGGGGGAACGACACATTTTGGGGAGGAAACTCATTCCAGGGACAATGGAGATATGATCAGCTTATTTGGGAGGTGGATAATGTGGAGCCCTCTCCAAGAATAAACTTTGAAAGAAATAAATTGTAAATATTGATTTGTGAAATGAACTGTGAGTCTCACTTTTTGAGATTACTGGTATCATCTTGCTGAGCGCAAAGCAATAAATTCAAGCACAAGGAGGGGGGGGGGGGACTCAAAAACAGCTTTAGCCACTTAGTGATGCTTGTTCACTTCCATCAGACTGCAGCTTGGTTTCAATCACAGGTAAAAAAAAAAAAAAAAAAGATGATCTGTGACATTCATCCAGATTGAAGCTCAATTGACAAGAAGATAATCTGAATATCAGATCAACTGTTTTCCTTTGACGTCTGAATGACAAAGCTGGGTATAAATGATGCTTTTGATGGCTTCAAATGGGTAATAAGGTTGTTATAGATGTTACACAGACTGAAGTCAGACACATTTCTACAGCATTTAGTTACTTTCACTTTCATTTATCTAGTTTTGTATTGAAAACCTGTTATAAAAATAGCCGTAAATCACTGTATGACTATTGGCTTAATGGATCTGTCTGAAGAAGTTGTCTATCAGTAACTAAGAGAAATAAGAAAATATATTTTTTCTGAGACTAAATGTTTATGGGTTAGGGTTAGAAGAACAGTATTCACTGTTTAACCTGAGATCTAAAGAGGCTTAAAGTCACTGTTGTAGAAAAGGTTGTTGAATAGTTATCAAATTATGTATTCTGGTTTCCAATCCCAGCCTGTCTCTTTCTGTCAGGAGTTTCCATCTTCTCTCAGGCAGGACCTACTTTGTATGAGGAGAGAAAGGGGAATCAAACTGCATAAAGCTGTTTCCTTTCAGAGTTTGTGACTATCAGATGTAGTTTTATGCTTTAGATCTAAATTATTATGAGACTTTCTGAACTTTCCACATGATTAGTGAAAGAAGAAATCTAAACACAGATGGACAGAAACTAGTTTCAGGAAGTTTAGCGGTTAAACAAAATGTCACACATTTTGGGGTTTTGTTCTCTTTGGAATATCCATGCTGTTCTCTCAGACTACAGATTATTGGCCATGAAAGATGAAATAAGTCTGTCTGATGTTCCTACAGCAATATCTCTTTTTAATGCAGGACCAGGTAGGGGGACTTGCACCTGACTTAGTGTTTGTAGCAACTGTCGGTCAATAATAAAATACCCTGCTGTATTCTTCCCATTATATATTGATTTGTATTCCATGTCCTTTTGGTATGTTCTGTCGTTTTATATTTTTTAACCTTTGGTACTTTGTCTTTTAGTTTTTATACTTGCTGTAACATCAGTTGCCCATTTGGGATACGAAGAAATCTGAATCTGATTCACTGACTCTATATTTTTACAAGCAGATTTTTAACGCACACCATCTTAAATATTATAGAGTAGTAAGAACTGCTTTGTGACGTTTCATTCATAGATATAATGATGACAGTAAAAGGTGTTGTGCAGCTCAAGGACATGTTTGGATTTATTTGATACAATATTTCTGTTTATAAAGAGTTGTGTTAGAGAGTACAGATTAAAATCATAATATAATATTAGCAGAAAAATGATGTCTCACTTTGTTCCTTTTATTTCTGTTTATACCGAAACCGTCACTAGATGGCAGCACATGTTTATGAAAATCCTTTAAAGTTTCTCTCTGCTGCGTTTTACTGAGGAACCAATCAGTGAACATTTGGTTTGTTCCTCCTCTAAACTCATCTTTGATGATGAGAAAGTAAAACTGATGCAGCTCGTTTCCTGATGCATTCAGTTCAGTTTGCCATTCATCTGGCGTAGATTAATAAGCGATGCCTATTCCTCACTTCTCACATCCCCATTTAAACCTGCAGATGTTTGAACATGGAGGTGGTCTCTAACCACTTTGATCACTGTTTCCATCAAATTAATTAAAGTTAATTGATTAAATGTTAAGTGGCAGATTTTTTCCTCTGTCTCCCTCATTTTGACAAATAAGAGTCAGAGGCCAGAGGCTCCCAGCAGCTGGGTCCGTTCCTACTGAAACCAAGCGAGGACAGCGCCTGCAGCACTTGGTGTCCTTTAATTGTATTTACATAGCAGGATAATCATTATTTTTTATGTCCCCTATTATCAGCCTGCTGCTCTGTCTGTCTGCTGAAGCAATGAGCTTTTTGTAAGGCCAACGTTCACATCACTAAACTATTTCAGTTGTTTAAAACATGGAAAGATTGCACTCATTTAATACATTTGTTTCTTATTTTTGTTCAAATTGTTCCTTTATAATATTTATATTTGCTTTGGTTTTCAGCATTTTTTTTTTTTTTTTACCCCTCCAGGGGGTCTTTTTGTGGACTCTAGTGTCCCTCATATGACAGTAGGCTGACAGGAAACGGGGAAGGAGAGGGGGGAAGACATGCGGCAAATGTCGTCGGGTCCGGGAGTCGAACCCGCGACGGCCGCGTCGAGGACTCAAGGCCTCCAAATACGGGTCACGTTAACCACTACGCCACCACGGCACGCCCCGGTTTTCAGCATTTTAAACGCTCCAAAAAGCACATCTTTTACAAATGACCCTATTTTGACCTCCAGCAGAAATGCATTGCTTATATTTTCTTATATTGTAATCTTACAGCAGGGGCGTCTACAGACACAATATCCTTCATGTTTCAGCTGTTTGTGCTCCAAAACAGCTGATTCAAACTCCGTCTTCAGTTTGTCAAATAGCCGCCGATTCCTGCTAAAGAGCCACCATTTGATTGAACCAGGAACTGAAATTAAACATGCAGGACTTTGACCCTGGAGGACTGAGGTTGGACGCCTCGGTCTCAACCAGCAGTCGTCCAGTTTTTAGATGCCTCTGCTTTAGCAGAGACAGCTGCACTGCTGCTAGAGAGGCGGTCGGGCCTTTTCATTGAAATGTGGAGGACAAATGTCAAATCTAAAAGTTACAAGACTCATTTAAAGAATACATAAATACACCCCCAGAGTTAAAAACACAGGGGATGGAAAAACAACCACATACAGAAACAACCCACCAACAGACCAGTTATGTTGTACAGGAGAATGAATCCAACACAAAGAATAAATAGAAACTAGAAGAACTAAACAGAAAAAAGTCTGATCTCATCAAAACAACAAACTATGGGATCCAAAATAATTAGAATGAGACTAGAATCAATGATCAAACGCCACATAATTTATTTTGCTATTCAATCAAGTACTATTATTATTTGAACATTATGAAGATAGAAAATACTATTATCAACTTTCTGATTGTCTATGCAGGCAATGTTGCTGTTCTATGTTTGACTGAAAGCTTTTATTGCCCTGATGAGGCGATTAGAACAAAATGTGAGAAACAAGTCAAAGTATTATGATCCAGTCAAACTGTTTTTGTTTGTCTCTATCCAGGGAAATGAGAATAAGATATATTTTATAAGCTCCATTACAATTTATTTTCAGTCTTTTGACATTAAGCATCAACTAAAGAAACATTATAAACTAGAAGAGGAAATAACTCTGACACTGCAGAATGAGTAGACCTGCAGTAAAAATAAGAAATGAACATAACTAGAAACACAACAAGAGGCTGGGAGAAAGGAAAACAAGAACAAGATCAATCTAACAAAAATAAGCAATATCCAATAAAAAACTAGAATAGAATATAACTGATAAAATTGAAGAGGAACAGAAATAAATAAAGCCAAACACCCAGAGTCTTGGTGTGGTCTGCCTGTGACTAACCTGGAAATCTGTGACTCCGTGTTCTCGGATCACCTGCCTGTTTTATTCAATGTCAGTTTGACACCTATTGCAGTTAAAACTCGCGCTGCTGCTTGGCGCTGTCGGATTATTAACCCTTCCACTGCCACTCAGTTCTCTACTGCTTTTCTTCAGCTCTGTGGATCATCTGACTTTCTCCACTCTGATACAGAAGAGCTCTGGTCCTGGTTCTATTCTTCCTCCCAAACCATCCTGGACTCGGTTGCTCCATTAAAAACCAGGCAGCCAAGGATTAAACCTGAGCCTTGGTTTAATGACAGAACTCGTGCTGCAAGGAAGGAATGTCGTCGTGTTGAACGCAGGTGGAAAAAGGATAAATTGCAGATTACTTTTCAGATTTTAAAAGACTGTTGGCGTCTCTACCAGAGCACGGTTAAAGAGGCAAAAAGGGAATATTTGGCAAATATCATTCTCTCAAACTGCTATAACCAACGTGTTTTATTTAACACCATTGACTCTCTGCTTAATATTCCACAGAATGCCTGTTTGGAAGCTTCTCCTGATGATTTTCTGCATTTTTTTATTGAAAAGGTTGGTAGTACCAGGGCTCTTATCACAGCTCCTGACTCTGACCCCTCTGTTTTGGTCCCTCGCTCGGCTGCTTTCGATCAGTTTGTGCCTGTGACTGTCTCACTTTTAGAGGACGCGATTGGCCATATTAAGCCATCAGGTTCCCCTCGTGATCCTGTCCCTCCACGATTTTTTAAAGATATCTTATCTAGCATAGGGCAGCCTGTTCTTGCAATTATAAATAGCAGTCTGTCATCAGGTGTGGTCCCTGCTAGTTTTAAACATGCAGTAGTGCAACCACTGCTTAAAAAACCTGGCCTTGATCAAACTGTTCTGGCTAATTATCGGCCTATTTCGAAGCTGCCTTTTCTTTCTAAGGTTTTAGAAAAACTTGTGTACTGTCAGCTGAAACAGTTTTTAGATTACAATGGCATTCTGGAGGTTTTCCAGTCAGGTTTTAAAACTCTTCATAGCACAGAATCTGCTTTAATAAGAGTTTTTAATGACATCCTTCTTGCATGTGATTCTGGTAACCATGTTGTTCTGATTTTACTTGACCTAACTGCTGCCTTTGATACAGTAGACCACGACATTTTAATATCGCGATTATACCACGTTGTAGGTATTGGTGGCACTGTTCTTAAATGGTTCAGGTCTTACCTGGAGGAGAGAACAATCTCGGTCAAGATTGGTGACTCTGAATCATCTGCTGCTTCAATGCCTTATGGTGTCCCACAGGGCTCAATTCTGAGCCCACTGCTTTTCTCTCTTTATTTACTGCCTCTGGGTTCTGTCCTCAGGAAACATGGGATTTCGTTTCATTGTTACGCTGATGATTGTCAGATTTATTTGCCCCTGAAGCAAAAGGATGTACATTCTATCAAACATCTCCTGGCATGTCTAGGTGATATTAAAGCTTGGTTGGCCTTGAACTTTTTAAATTTTAATGAAAACAAAACAGAGGTGATGGTGTTTGGACCCAGTGGCTCCTGTGAGTCCTCCTCTGTTGACCTGGGACCCTTGGAGGTCTATTTTAAACCTGTTATTACAGATCTTGGTTTTAAGGTGGACAGTGATTTTAAATTGGATAGCCAAATCAGAGCCGTGGTTAAGTCCAGCTTTTATCATTTAAGGCGATTGGCGTCAGTGAAATCTTTTCTTTCCAGGCAGCATTTTGAAACAGTGATCCATGCTTTTATTTCAACTCGATTGGATTACTGTAACGCACTTTATCTGGGAGTTAGTCAGTCGCTGCTCTCACGTCTGCAGCTAGTACAGAATGCCGCTGCACGACTGCTGACAGGAACTCGAAAGAGGGAACACGTGACCCCTGTCCTGGCCTCACTTCACTGGCTGCCGGTATATTTTAGGATTCATTTTAAAATTCTTATGTTTGTTTTTAAATCACTACATAATCTTGCCCCGGCTTACCTCTCTGAGCTTCTTCACCCATACATACCTTATCGGTCTCTTAGGTCCACAGATCAGCTGCTTTTGGAGGTACCGAGATCAAGAAGGAAGCTCAGAGGGGACAGGGCTTTCTCTGTCATGGGCCCCAAATTATGGAACAACTTGCCTTTGCAGGTCAGGGAGGCCCCTTCACTGTCCACTTTTAAAGCTCGTCTTAAAACCCATCTATTTTATTTGGCTTTCAACTCTAGTGGGATCTAGTTTTAAATTGTATGTTTTTGTTTTTAAACTTTAAGTTTTTATTTTATGTTTTTTTTTTATTGTTATGTTGTGTCTTGATGTACAGCACTTTGTATCAGCTGTGGTTGTTTTAAAGTGCTTTATAAATAAAGTTGGTATGGTATGGTAGAGTCTTGACAGTCACAGATTCATATGTTACAATATTAATCACCAATGTTCATATATTTATTTTTTGTTTTAAACTCGTCTAAATGTCGAGGGATTCCTGGTTATTCTGATCTTTTCACACTTTTCTGGAACTGCTTTTCCTCCAGCAGCTGTTCCTTTCTGCTCTCATCTGAGCTTATTAAGCTCATAAAGTTGTATATATTTATATTTTACATTTTGACTTTTGTATTGTTTTTGTCTCAAATTTATATTTTGTCTTCATAATTCCTGTTTTTCTAGTCAAATAAAATCATTTTCTGGGACAAGAAAAGCAACTTACCATAAGCACTTTTAAAGTGTTTTCTTCTTATTTGTGCATTTTGTGACTTTTACTTTTAAATAAATGGATTAACAATTAGATCCAAAATTCAGTGGAACCATTTATAATATTTTTTGATAATTGCAATTTCAGGGATGATCAGAAATCCTGATATGTGATGATTTGAGTCTAAATAAGATCTGAATCAGTAGAAATCATTATATCAGATCATGTCTGTATTGATTAAAACGTTTGGTTTAACAGTCAAAGCTGTTGCTTCTGTCCAGCAGTTCAAAGTGGATGAACTCTGAGCCCGGTTTGGATCCGGACCCGGCCCGATTTATCCACGCTTCACAGAGAAATAATGACAAATCGTCTGATGTTTGCTAATGATTAGCAGAGATTGTTTCAGCTCACTTGTAAAAGCCGTGTTTAAGAGCGACATTTATTGTTCCATTTGCACATTTTGTGAGCATGTTTGAGAGAGAGAACTAATCGTTATTAATTAAGGTCATTGTTCTGGTGTGTGTGTGTGTGTGTGGGTGTGTGTGGGGGTGTGTGTGTGTGTGTGTGGGTGTGTGTGTGTGTGTGTGTGTGTGTGTGTGTGTGTGTGTGTGTGTGTGTGTGTGGCCTGCAGCCTGCAGCCACTCTCTGCACACTGTGACAAAGGTCCATTACCTTGTCTGATCACAGCAGCCTGTGATCTATTAGCATCGTCTAAAAGCTGCATTAGGATGAAGTGGAGACTCTGGTCAACCAGCGTTCTGATCCGGCCTCTTAATGGCTCCACTGGTTTTACTGGGATTTTTCCCGGGTTTGTAGGTTAATGCATTTTCAAGTATCCAGTAGAAAACCCTCAGCTAACAATGAGCCAGTTCATCAGCCATTCAGAGCCAAGATCCACCAGCAGCTGCTCGTCAAAACCACAAGAGTTTTATTTGAAACGTGGACACTCATTAGATTCATACCTGTTGAATATTTTATGGAATAATAACAAGTTTTAATGTTTGAATCATTAATTCAGTTTTTTTAGGTTAAGGACATAAAATCACACACCATCACCCCTCCACCACCGTGCTCACAGCTGGTCTCAGGAACTGAAAACCAGATGCTTTCTCCTTCAATGCTTCCAAGCAGCCATACTGGTTCAGGGTCATGACCTTTGACCTTTAACCTGATTCCTGTAACTCTGGGGATTGTGGCCATTTCTCTGAGCTTCAGACTCTGAATCAGGCAGCTGATGAGGAGATTTCGTCCTGAGGATGATGGACTTCAGATGGTTTGGCAATGACCTTTGACCCTTCCCAGGTTGGCGTCCTGACACTCGCCTGGAAGCTCCAGAGCAGAAAACTGTGAATACTGTTATTGTTGAAGTGAGAAAGGTTTCAGTGGTTCTACAAGCTGATTTTCTTTATTCCTCCAGCAAAATGTTCAAGCTCCTTTTGCACATCCACCTCCTTCAAAGCTTTTAACCCGAAGGCCAACCTGAATGTTAATGACACCTGCAGACTAATGCATGAGCTCTAACACATAAAAGAAATGTTGGAAAGGGAGAACAGCGCCGATATCAATAGAACAGGCTTGAAACACGGCGGAATACATTTACAGCAACAATAAGCAGAACAGCAATTCATATCTGCTGCATGAAACCCATTAATTATTTTTAGCATCATTTCTGAGATCTTTTTGAAACTATAATAGTCGGATGAGTCTTCAGATGCGAGATGAGATGAGTTCAGACGGTTGTGTTTTTGATATGCAGAGCGGCAGAAGCCTTATTGTGTGTGAAATTAGAGAAACCCTGAGAGATCAGGCTCTGAGCCGAGAGCTGCACTTTATAGGAAATGCAAATGGCTGTCGGAAAATTGGATTCTCATAAAACATAGAATACAGGAAGTGTCAAAAAGAAAGAAAAGAAGCTGGCAGACACAACAAT
Source organism: Xiphophorus hellerii (assembly GCF_003331165.1). Classification (NCBI taxonomy): domain Eukaryota; kingdom Metazoa; phylum Chordata; class Actinopteri; order Cyprinodontiformes; family Poeciliidae; genus Xiphophorus; species Xiphophorus hellerii. The sequence continues at coordinate 135,170 of NW_022587632.1, read as the reverse complement.
GACATAAAGAAGTAAAAGATGGAGAAAGCTGACAGCTCTGGCTGCGTGACAACGTGACAGACTGCAAAAGCCGAGGAGTTTGTGTTTTACTACGTGTTCGAAATGAAGCGTCCAATCAGGACTCACCTGGAGATGATTTACGCTTTGGCTTGATTTGGGCTCAGTGACGTCATCAGCCAACACTTCTCCTAATTAATAAAGAAAAGCTGTGCAGGGAAATGGAAAATAATTTTTATTTGACCTCTTTGTTGATGATAGGTATGAAGTGGAAAACAATTGAAAGGAAAAGGAAATTAAAGGAAACTTTCATCAAACTGCAGGGATGTAATTTATTTGAAAGGAACAGAAATTCAGCAGAATGACGAATTTCTGATCCCAGTTTGTTTTCAAGCCTTCAGCAAAGAGGTGAGAAAAACGCAGCGACCAGCAGAACCAGGAACAGGTTCTGATGTTTCTGATCTGTGAGGAAATTAATCAAATGTGACCAAATCTATAGAAATGTTACTTTAATGCTGGAGAAATGATTGATATTTGCTGCTGGGTAGAAGTTTGACCAGTAAAACTTTCATTAATTTACAAATGTTATTTCAATAAACCTTTCAGTAATTCAGTTAAAAACTTGTATTCTATAAGTATTTTATTCAGAAGATTAAATCAGAGCATTAATGTGGCTGTTAAGCTGCTGTATCCAAGAACATTAATGGAAAGTTGAGTGAAAGGAAAAAGTGTGACGTGTAATGACAGCTGTGGACTCTGGGTGAACTTCTCCAGGAACGGGAAGAGTCTGGAGTCAGGCCCAATTGTAACAGCACCTCGTTTGGGCCAAGCAGAACCAGAACCAGAACCTGGCTGCTGCTCAGGGGTCCGAAGTCTCATTCAGGTAAAAGTTTTCATTTCTTCATCAAAGAGAGGAGAGAAACATTTCATCATGTTTCTGCTGAACATTTCTATCTTCCTTGGTTCTGGTGGAGTCGGCGCCTCTGGCTGTTTCCGACCCACATGACCGTCCAGCGGCCGGCCGGGAAGCATCGGGTCTCAGAAGTTTCTCCCATCACTTTTTGCCACTTCCTGCTTCCTGTTGACCCTTTGACCTCACTCTTCAGATCGACTTTGTTTGTTTTCAGCATGAAAATTTTTCATCATCTCTGTTTCAAACCAATTCCTAAATAGTTCCTGTTTTTGCATGATTTCCATAAATACTCTTCAAACAATAACTGCAGCAGCACATTTTATTTATTATTAATAATTATGTGAGCTCATCTGTAGCTTCTGGTGCTCTAGAAATACGCAGTTATTTTACTTAAATTGTTGTTCAAGATGCATTTTTAATTTTTTAGGGTTTTGTTGTTTTTATTGTTCTGTCATTTTTTTAGTGTAAGTTATATTTGTTAGCCTGGGAAATAACCGGAGTTCTTAATGTTCACAATTTTATATTCAGTGAAGAAAAAGAAACTAAAATGTCCTTTTTGTCCTTTTGTCCGACAGACTTGGACCCATTTTTCACAAAGACTCACCTGGATGAGAGCAGAGAAGAGTTTTCACTCCTCACCAGCAGGCGGCGCTAATGCTCCATTAGGGGTTTGCCAAGAACCGTTAGAGAACGGAAGAACCAATCAGAGAAGACAACACCACGCCTAGCAACGGGGTCAACCACGCCTAGCAACGGGGTCGCCTCCAGCTCCTCTCCAGTTTGGTTCGATTTACTCTCAGTAGATGAACGAATCTCTCTGGCGCCGGGGTCAAAGGTCAGAGATCTGAACCCAGAACTCCACTTACAGAAAAAAAGAAAATGTGGCAAATTTACATAATGAGCCAATTTATAAAACAGAACATGTAAAAATAAATAAACAAGTTCAATAACAGATTGTGGTCTCTGAATGAGTCGATGTTTGGTGTGAAGAAGTTTTACACACTTTCAGATCTCAGCTTGATGCTGGAGATGACCCACAGCAGGTCCAGGTTTTCTGCTCCATCCTGTCAGGGTTAAAATGCTCTCTGCTTAACACTGATGTGAACGTACCAACAGAAGATTCACTCTGATTCTCAGGGTTCCAGATTCATCTTTGCCTTTTCCATGAGTATGTGTGGAAAACCTGCGCTTGCTGCTGCGTGTGTAGATGTTCGCTCTCATTGGACAAATCTCCCTAGCTGCATGCAGTAATGCAGTAATGCATGCATGGTGCTGTGCAGCGACTGTCGCATCTGACTCAATCTGTCCAACTGCAGCCAGGAGAGTCAAAGGATAATCAGTGAAAAATATCAATTTATCATCCAGCTACATTTTATATCATTTGTTCGATTTCATGTTTCTTTATTGTTGTTTATTTTATTGCTTATTCAGTGAATCTATTTTTCTGTTTAATTTCTTTCTTCGTTTCTTTTCAGATAATGAGTCTCACATTTAGTCTCTTCTGCTTCTGGAGAAGTTTGTTTCCTTTCTCTCACTCTAGATCCGTCATTTTGACCTGATCGTGTCTCTTCCTCCCGTTGAACATTTGCATCATAATGCAAGTCAGAAGTTGTTCAGGTTTTTTCCCCATCCCGGGTTTCTTTCAGAGCCTCATAGAAACAAGCGGCAGCTGCCGCAGTTACAAGAAGCTAATTGGGACAACATGTTGGATAAACCAGGAGCCGGACGCCGCTCCTCTGATCACTTTTTAAACGTTTCACTTTGTGAGGAAGAGTCTGTTCAGACGGATGAAGCTGTGAAAAGCTTTAACCTTCAGGTTTGGGGCAGCTGAGCAGTTAATAGCCCAGAAATCTCCTCACTGGGTCGATGCCGGGCTCTCTGCCAGCACCGGCTCCACGGGGGCCCCGGGCTTCGTCCCCCATCCCTCACCAGATGCTGAGAGGACAAATATGGAAGCTTCAGGAACAACCAGGGGCTGAGACGGGACAGGAGAGACGGGACAGGACAGAGACTTTGCGTCCTTGATGGAGACGACCTCACTTCCTGTTGTCTTTCTTGTTTTTTATAGATTTCATAGAAGCCTGAGATTCCCATGACTTCATATTTCTTGATCTGACTTTTTCTGAGTCCGGCTAAAATAACATGTTGAATAAAAGAGTAATAAAAAATCTAACTACATTTTTGTTTTTCATCCGTGTTAAACATTGATTGTTAAGATTTGAACCTTTTGCTGCTTCACCCTCACAGAGTAATGAAATGTAAGGAGCTGGTTGGTTAGTCAGGCTATCAGCTCTGTTAGATTCTTCATCAGCTATGAACTTTCCTGTAGAAAACATCATTATCTTAAAAAGACAGGTAGGGGGCGCTGCTTTGCTCATCACACCGTGTCTGTCCATGTTTTAGTCTAAAACACAATCAGCCGATGGTTCAGTCTGTTACCTCAGTAAGTCCAGAACAGGCTGGTGTCTATTTGGGCTCGTTTGCTGGTAACAAGCTCACAGGTTTCACTGAAAATGTTCACAGCTCTCTGAGCGCCACTGGCCTGACGTGAAAGTCATGAATGTGAGTCTGAGTTTACGATGGGAACCCGAGGGACGAGTTGGATGTTTTCCTTCCTCTGACACGGAAGCGTTCCTGTAGTCGCTGCTGTTATCGAGTGTGGAAAGTTGACGGTTGGCTCCTTTCTGCCGATGACAGATGGTTCCATGTGTTTGGTTGCATTTTTACGGTAAAAGCCATCTGGTATCCAGCGTTGATGATCCTCGGTCTTCCTTTGGGGTTTTTCAATCAGCTGTTTTGTCGGAGTGGTCTCGTTCCCAGTTTACTGCTCCTGTTTGTCTCAAGCTAATATGGCCGTCCAGTCAAAACCTGCCTCGGGTTTCTGAAGTTCTTCCACCCACTTAATCAGCCTCACCTGTTCCCGTTCCCGGTAATCACTTCCTACTTCCTGTTTCATGCTTCCTCTTCCTGTCTCCATGCCTGCTGCACATATTCTGTCTGCACCAATCAGAGAGCGGAAGCTCCTTCAGCTCTGACTGCTATCTTTCACTAAATAGATTTCAATATTCGCATTATCAGAAACTAGGGTTGGAATAAAAATGCTCATGTTTGTCTCTTTCTCTGTTTATCTGAGATTCATGGAGAAAGCAGACATTTTTCTGATCTGTGAGATTCTCCTGCTTCCTCTGATGCTTCCAGGTTTTCAGCAGAACCTCCTGATCTGATGGACCGTCATATTCTCCCTCCCCCACAAAAGAAGCTGATTGTTTTAGCTGCTTGTATCCAGGATCCGGTTCTTCCAGTCCTGGTCCACATCTCAGAACCAGAGCTCGTCCTCCTGCTCCACCTCTTAGAAACAAGATGGCGGCTCAGACCCATCCGTCACCTTTCAGGAAAGAGCCAGCGGTTTTCATTTGAATCGGCACGGCCCGGTTGTGTTGAGGAACCGTTTGTTGGGGTTGAAGCTGTTTGTGTGCTGAAACGCTGGAGCGTCTGCAGAGCTGCAGATCAGAAACATTTGAAACGGAGCAGGATGAGTCTTTGTTACTGGGGAAAAGTTCAGAGTCGGAAGAAAGATGCCAGAACGTGGGGAAGTTTGGGTCGCTCTGCGTTTGCTGCAGATTCACAGGAATAACTTTTAGACTTCCTGGGAAACAGCCCATGTTTTCTCTCTACTGAAACCGATTTTTTCTGTTTTCAATGAGTCAGAAGAAGCAGAAATGTGGGAACCAAGATGATTATAAATGCAGATTTATTCCATCGATCTTACATAATCTTTCAGTCTCGTTCTTTTTGTTTTTAACAGATAGCTGACGGGGGCGATGGGAGGTTCTGGGGGGGACCTGTGGATGATTAGCTTCTCTTTGTCCGCTGTTTTCTTTTTTTCTCTGCTTTATTTTCCCTGAGAAGATTAAATATTTCTGCTTGAGAAAATCTTTTTAAGCTGCCACTGACTGCTGTCCCGGCCCCCTGCGCCCCTCCGGAGCCCCCCCAAAGAAAACCCACAGTTCTCCCCATTTTGTCACTTGAAAATGTGCTGAAAAAATGTAATCTTCTAACAAAGAACAGAAAGGGGCGGCTATAGAGGAATTTTTTCCTTTTTTCCGCAAGTGGCCTCTTTATTGAGTGGGGGTGGGGGGCTTCTTCAGTATCCACACACAACGGGCCTCCAATCTGTCAAATAATTAGCCAGTGTGGGAGGACAAAGGTTTTTATTTGGCTGAATTTCATACATCACTGCGTGAATACATCATCACTGTATTGTGACGGGTCATGGGAAACTCTGAGACGGGACTGAAAAGACGGAGGGAGGAATCAACTCACGCAGACGAGGATGTATGATGACTTATCAGGTTCATTAGGGATGAAAACTATTCTGAAATGAAGAAAAACCTGAAATATTTCAATGTGTTATAGCAAAAATGTAGCTGAAACGAGTATTAAACAGCTGTGCTGCAACATTTCTGTGTCCTGATGCAGCTGTAAAAAATTGCTTTGGAAGCTGAACTGAAATGTAGTTTGTTGAAGAGTTTGGATGTTTTTATGTTTTCTAGAGTAAAACATGAAAATAGAATAAAAGCAAAAACTAGAACGTAGACATGAAATATATAACAGAGCAATTAGGTGAGGCAGCACTCACCTTCATGTAGGTACAAATAGGACCAACAACGATCAGAGAAAATCAATTTGTTCACTTGATTTTTCTATAAACATAAATTGCTGAATTGATGCATTTCCTGT
>NW_022587632.1:0-129420 GCF_003331165.1 Xiphophorus hellerii | reverse complement strand
TCAAATAAATGGAAGAAAGCTGGGATGAGGCAATGCTGTGTCTGACCTCTGGGGGCGCTGTGTCACACATGATGATGTTCCACTATGTCTAGTATAATATTTCAGGACATGTTTAATGTTTTGGATTGGCCATAAACACGAAGAAAGTACTGTGCCGCTCTGGTAGGGGGCAGCACTGAGAGGCACGGTGGGTTACAGCAGCTTTTCTTCTACGAGTCTAAAGACTGAAAACAATCGGAAAAATAGAATCAGAAGAGAACAGAGAACAACTCTCGTCCTTGGATCTGAAAGCTGCCAGACTTGGAGATGAAGTCAAACTGTTTCTGTTTTTAATAGAGATCAGAAAAAATACTTTATTTTTCTTGCTGTTGTATTGATTAAATCTTAAGTAAAAGTGTTTAAACCAACAAAAAATGTTTAGGGTCAAACTGAAACCAAAGCTTCTATTTAGGATATTATATGATGGAGAAGAATCTGATTTTTGATTTGGTTTTAAACTTTTAGTTTGTTTCCCGAGAGGAGAAAGGAGGAAAAACTGATGATTAAACATGTGGACAACTTGGTGTTGCTGTTGTTGCTGCTGCTGTTGTTGCTGTTGCATTTTCTGGCAGATCAGCTTCTTGTTCCTGCTGATGAAAACAAAGTAAAAATGCATTTAATGAGTGTGTGCGTGTTGCTGTGTGTTGACGTGTTGCCGTGTGTTGACGTGTTGCCGTGTGTTGATGTGTTGCCGTGTGTTGACGTGTTGCCGTGTGTTGACGTGTTGCCGTGTGTTGACGTGTTGCCGTGTGTTGATGTGTTGCCGTGTGTTGACGTGTTGCCGTGTGTTGACGTGTGTTGACGTGTTGCCGTGTGTTGATGTGTTGCCGTGTGTTGCCGTGTGTTGATGTGTTGCCGTGTGTTGATGTGTTGACGTGTGTTGACGTGTTGCCGTGTGTTGACGTGTGTTGACGTGTTGCCGTGTGTTGATGTGTTGCCGTGTGTTGACGTGTTGCCGTGTGTTGACGTGTGTTGACGTGTTGCCGTGTGTTGATGTGTTGCCGTGTGTTGCCGTGTGTTGACGTGTTGCCGTGTTGACGTGTTGCCGTGTGTTGATGTGTTGCCGTGTGTTGCCGTGTGTTGACGTGTTGCCGTGTGTTGACGTGTGTTGACGTGTTGCCATGTGTTGCCGTGTGTTGCCGTGTGTTGACGTGTTGCCGTGTTGCTGGGTGACTCGTTGACATTCTCCCGTCTGGCTGGGGTTTCTGCTCCATGCGAAAACAATGGCAGCCTTGTTAGCTAAATGGGTTTAGCCTTAATGGAGACTTATATTTCCAGGATTATATCTGTATTCAGTTGCAAATGATTGGGGGGGGGGGGGGGCATCGGGGGGTTGAATTAAGTGGACACCTGGTGCAGCGGCTGCGGCTCCGAGGCGCGCCGTTGACCCGCCGCCGTTGCCAACTTCCCTTTTTCCCAGCCCGGCCTTGTTCGTCCCTCAGCCTCCAGTTTCAGCTCAAACTCGTAACTTTAGTTTCTCCTAAAAGGTAAAAAAAACTTTGAGAGAGGAAAGAGGCTGGGGGGTGGGCAAACTCTTATCAATCTCCTCTTAGGTTTGGCCATGTTGGTTTGAAGGCAGCGTGTCGAGTTTCAGGGAAACGGTCCAATTAAATACTGTAAAAAGATAAAATGACAGAGCTGCAGCGTTCGCTCTTAAAGCCCCTTTTGTTGATTTATTGTACGTCGACCACTGAGCCATGCAGGGAAGAGGACATTTCAGAGGGGATTCTATTTGTATGCATCCTGCGTCAGCTCTGCACACAATCGGGCCTGTATTACGTTCTGCAAATTTATACCAGGATGTAGGTTTAGAGTGTCCCCCCCTCCGCCTCCCCCGCCCTGAAAGAAAAGGAAAGTTTTTCAAGTAAGTGTCTGCTTTCATGAGCACAAGTGATGGAGGCTCACAAACAAAGCTTTGTTTCTGCACTCACAGATGTACGGCCCCGCTGCAGCTTTGTCCCGCGACTCCGAGACGCTTTCACAGATTGCTGTGAGGGTCCAACGCGGGCTGCCGAGACGCTCCTGCTGCTGCCATCCCATAATAAGCACAGCTTTCCCAGGCCGGTTTTCACCCAGGAGGAGGAAGTTCTTTCTGACCACAGATCAGATAAAGAGGAAGGAGCCGTTTGTCTTCTCAGAGACATTGAGCAATCATTTCTGACTCCTGTTTAATATACAGAGGAGTTGCATTAATTATGTTTACATGAACATAATCAATCTTTATTCCAAACACAGAACAAACATAGAAAATGACGATAAGTTTTCCTGTTCACTAAATATGTCAGTGACTCCAAAACATGGAGGTAAATCTGACTTCACTCAGATTTAGCAATGTGCTAAAATTGAAAACTTTATTGCATTATAAAATCCAAATTTTGTCACCAAGCAGTGATTGCTGTTCTACACCAATTCATTATTTTGTCTTTAATCTTTTACCTGTAAATCATCTCACTGATTTACTTGGTATTTATGGAAAAATGTGTATAATCTTTTAAAATCATTTTGCTCGGCACCTGTTATGTTTTGATTGCAGTGAACGTTAAATGCAATGATGTGTAAGCATGAGAACTGGGATGAGCAGCAGCAGCAGTCAGTCAGTCAGGGAGGGAGGAGGAGATGGAGCTGCAGCAGGAGCTGCAGCAGGAGCTGCAGCAACAGAAACTGCAGGCAGCAGTTCCTCTCTGGTTGGGCCGTTTTTGTAGATCTTTTCTGTCTAGTAATAAAGAATCCTAACTTGGAAGCATTTTGATGAATTTTTCTAGATTAGACAAACATTTCTTCCACTTTCTACATCTCTGCAATAATAATCATATTCAGACTTTATGCTGATGTGCCTGCAGCTCCAGAACCAGTCGGTCTCTGATCTTTCAGTCTCGCTGGATGACAGAGGAACAATTATGGCTCTAATTCTCTTGTCGATAGTTATGTCTCATGAGGTCGATGGACGTGTCGTTGTTGTCGCTGATCAATACTGAGACACTTCATAACCCGTTTGAGTTTGATAGGAGCTGATTTCTGCCTCCTGATCTCCATCCGGCTCTGATTGCAGGCGCTGGTCCGAATCCGCCGGCCGCTCATGGATTAGCTGCTCTGGTCTTGAAGTGGCTGCAGTCGATTCCACGATGTGATGGAATCAATGATCGTCTCTTTCATTTGTTCTCGTTTGGCTGCACAGCAGAAGTGAACAGAGCGTCGCTCAAACACCAAGAATACATTGTAAGTTCAAAGATAATGCAGAAAAATGCCGTCCTCTGAAAAACAGGGATTTTTAAAAATAAAAATTGGGAAATAACTGAGGAGGAAGGTGTGAGACATACTTATTATTTTCTAAATGGATCATTTAGAAATCAAATTTTATGTTTTTGGAGCTGAAATGATTCAGACAACTTCTTTATTTATTCTGAAAAAGTTTGAAGTTACTTAATGTCAAATTGTTTTGATGATTGGAAACGGCTGTTTAAAATCTCTGAAGTTTATTTTAATGAATGGCTGGGAACAACTTAAAGATCATTTCTTTTGTCCAAAATATTTTATTGTCGTAAACAATCATGTTTTTAAATCATTTTTTTCTCCAGTTTTTTAGGCTTTAGTGGCTTTTATTCAACAGGAAATATGCAGAGAGGAAGACGCAGCAAATGTCCTGCGACCAGGAATCAAATGCAACTGCAGCTCCTGGTGCTTCAAACTTTAGATTAGGGTTTTTATTTGTTTAGCATCAATGATTTTGTATTTTCATCTATTAAAATTTTTAGCTATCTTAATTGTATTTCTCCTTTTGTTTTTGTTCAGTTTTTAGATTTTTGATCAATTGATACTTCCCATTTATTTACTTCCATAAAGCGTATATTTGTCTTTTTATTGCAGGAAATCCTGAAGCCTGAAGAGCCCAGAGTGAAAGATTAATCAAATAAATGACAAGACCAGGAGCCAAGGCATGAGAGCAGCAGCTTAAAGGAGTTTGAATGCTTTTAGAAAGTGACCTGATCAGAAACCAGGAGCAGCTGTGAGGGGAGACCAGGCAGGCAGGCTGAGGGAAACGTAAAACCATTCGGCCGGTTCACGGAAGTCGGACTCAGATTTATGAGAGATAAATCCTGGCTTCATCCCGACCCGGGCTCAGAAGGAGCAGCCGTGTCGATCCGGACTGAAATGATTCAGGTTAATGTGAATCAAGAGACTTTCTGCAGCAGACCGATGAAATCGATCACAGATTCACCGATTCTACGCTAGACAAACTGCGACAGCATGTCAAGTAGCATCACTTCTAGGCCTTTTAGTTTCCCAAGATGCATTTTCTTTCAAATGTTTTATATACACTCTTCAAAGAAAATGCACAAATAATTTACTTAAGTTCCATAGAAAGTGTGTGAATGTGGAGAATCATTCTTTAGAGCAGAAATGTTCTGCAGTCAGTTTAACACAGGGGTGTCAAACTCCAGTCCTCGAGGGCTGCAGTCCTGCAACTTTTAGATGTGCCTCTGCTGCAGCACCTGAACAGAATAATCAGGTCATTAAGGTTCTGGAGAACTGATCCACACCAGGAGGAGGTCATTAAGTCATTCCATTCCAGTATTTTGTACCTGTGGCACATCTAAAAACTGGAGGACTGCGGCCCTCGAGGACTGGAGTTTGACACCCCTGCTTTAACACATCAGCTGAAATAGTGATGAATGTGCTGTTTGGTTCTGGATGGTTGGAATTCAGTTTTATTTCAGTCATTGTTGTTATTGTCATGCAGGATTGAGAGAAGGAAAAATTTCCTTTGTTTTTCTGCAGCTGTTCTGTGATTAGTTGGTTGTGGTGTCATTTCAGCAGAAACTCAAACATGGAACTGAGGATCTTCAATGAGTCAGAAAACAGGAATCTCCCCCCCCCCCCCCCCCCCCCCCCCCCCCCCGCAGGTCCAGAACTCCATCTATTGGATATTTGTTATCATTTCTCACACCTTTGTGAATTTTCCCCGCTCTATTTCAACCTGAGTTGAAAGTGATCTCGATCCGCTTGTATCGCGGCCTTCCTGGGCCGTCGTGTGAATCTGTGAAGGACAGAAGGTAATAAGTGGGAGAAAAGCAGCAATCTGCTGAAGAGTTCTCCATTCACTCCTCTGTCCTCTTATCCAGCCTGGAAGATAAAGAAAAAAATCAATAGAGAAACACTGCGATAGATAAAAGCAGAGGAGCAGACGGCGAGCCCAGGGTCGGGAATTAAAACCATCAGAAATTTCCGGGCCGCTCAGCTTTGGGTCTACATAACCTAACAGGTTCTGTCGCTCTGCTGTCCGTCACTCCGCTCTCTGTTAACTCCTGCTTTGTTCGCCTCTGACTTCCTTCTCTGCTCGGCTTTGTGTTTGGGGATGAAGAAGCTGCTCCCATTCAGCTCCAGTAAGTGCTGACTGAAGGTTTGGGTTATTGGATCAGGGACCGGTTCTGATAAACCAGCCGTGGATCATCAGGCCTGGAACAGAACCAGACAGAGAGAAAACGGAACATTTTCTATTATTTCTAATGAGCTGAGTAGTGTCTCTGTAAAGGGGAAGTTAGTAGCACTGCTGCCCTGCAGCTGGAAGGTCTTGGGTTCAAATCCCACCTGGAGTCTCTCTGGGATTAACTGATTGCTCTAAACCTGTCCAGGGTGAACCTTGGCTCTGGTCCAATGGCTGCTGGAGACGCCTCCCCCCTGAAGGGTGGGGCCTCCTGCAAAGGTCAGTTGGATCCGTTATGACCTACCAGACAGATCATAATAGATCAGTCTGACCCTAACCGGCCATTTGGGGTTTAAAACTAAAAGAGCCAATCAGAAAGAGCTGTGGGCGGTCTCCAGGTAGAGTTTAGTTTACTCCAGGTAACCTTTGACCTTGTTGGAATATCCTCAGCATTGAATTCAGATGGGAATAATCAGTGTTGTATAAAGTACTGAAATCTCAGAGTCAAGTAAAAGTATAAGTACCTCTCCAAAATATGACTTTGGTAAAAGTCCAAGTCACTGACTGAAATGTTACTTGAGTTAAAGTCTTAAAGTATCTGAAACTTCTTGTACTTAAGTATGGAAATTACTGTAAAAATGGATGTACTCAAGTAATGTAATGAAAAGTACAAGTAAAAAGTAAAACAAGGCAAATGTAGTTTGAATGACATTTTTTATATTTTGGTAAACTTGTCAAATACACTTAAAATAATGTACCCAACCAAGTGCAGGCAAAATTAAACCTGCTAATAGATATACCTGCAGGCATCATTTAGTTAAGAAAATTAGGTGCTTTACCTATAGCACAAGGTTAACTTAACCTGCTTTACAACTGAACCAGCTTCTTAGTAAACCCTCCAGGACAGAAAATACAAAGTGTTTGTAAGCCTTAAGTTTTCCCTTCAAGTAAGGTCAGTGCTGAAAATGAGAAAAATAAATAGTACAGAAAATGCGGCCAACATGAAGAAAAAGAGCTGTTACAATTACTCTACTTTACAAATCAGTGAATCAGTCAATGCTACAGTCAGTAGGTGGTGCACACAACTGGTCATTATGCAAAAGAAAAAAAGAATTGGGAGGGAAATGCAGCTTATTGGCATCTGTAAACCTGGTTTTGAACTTGCATGCCTTTCCTATATTCGTTAAATTTAGTCTAAATTGCTATCGCTATGGCTTCTGCCCCCCTTGAACAGAGGAGTCTAGGTAGCCTGCTACAGTCAACATTAGGCCTAAGCTAAATACACCACGTGTGGAACTGAAACAATGCCAAACAAAGTTCATTTATGGTCAAGATTTCACAATACAGTAGTGCCTAGTGACCAAGCTATAGTTACTGAAACAGGAGGATTATAATCATTTCATAAGACGTTACCTCGATGTGTTTCTTCAAGTTGGATGGGGAGTTTTTGTAAGATAGAATTTCCACATCTTCGGGCAGGAATAACATAAACTGCATGCGGTACGACGAATCTTTAACACCCACGAAAGAGTATATTGTGTTTAAATAAGGCCATGGGCTCTCATCACCAGCTGGTGGTTCCCCTGGAGCCGTGTCCGACGTAGTTGCAGTCGTTGTGGTCTCCGTCTCCTCCTCCATGTGGCTGCTGCTGATTGCCAGACTTGCTTTGTGTTTAATGGGAGAAGCGAAACAGGTGTATCCTATTGGTGGTGATGAACAAGCCCAGGCAAGCAGGCTACCGACTTTGTTCGGTAGCCTACTTGCTACTTGCTAATCAGTAGGTGGGGTCAAAACACTTGCGTTTCTCTCTCTCGCTTTTTTGTAACGAGTAACTAAACCACACATTGAAAATGTATCGGAGTAAAAGTACGCAATTAAGTTCGGAAATATAGTGAAGTAAAAGTGAAAGTCATCAAAAATTTTCATACTCGAGGAAAGTATGAAGTACTCCAAAATATACTTAAGTAAAGTAGTGAAGTATTTTTACTTCGTTACTATACAACACTGGGAATAATGTTGTTATTCGCAGCCACTTGGTCCGTTTTGGGTCGGTCCCATCCTGCGGTTCTGGTCAAAGACCCAGAGGTTCTGGTTCTAGGCCTAGCTGCCCAACGGCGCCCACCATCCTTCATGTTTTTGATGTTTTGCTGCTGCAGCACAGCTGAAGCAGATGACTGCATCATCTCCTCTGCATGCCTCCAGTTGCTGCAGAAGCCCGTTAATCACCGTCATCGTTTAAGCCAGCTGTGCAGCAGCAGCAGCAGCAGGGAAACACCTGCAGGACGGGTTTGGGTTGGAACTGCGCTGCTGCATGGAGCAAAAGCCACCATGACTCTAGAGGCTTCCTGGGACGTTGACGCCACTTTTCATTCAGTCTGGAGGAGAAATGGGCTTCACTGATTCAAACTGTCTGAGTACAGGAGCAACGTTTCAGTCTCTGATGGTGAATACAGAGTGAAATGTAAAAAGAAAAGTGTTTCCTCTTGAAGTTCAGCTGCTTCTGGTCCACATGCATGGTGTCTCGGCCATGAATTGAACACATCAACATGTCTTGAGTCGTAGCCGCCGTCCGGGTGGCGTGCGGTGTTTTAAACTTGTGTCTCGTGGCCTCAGCGCCAGACTGTCGACACGTATTAATTAAAATCCAAAGGTTGTATTGATTGTGTTATCGGGCGAGTGCAGGGCCGCCTGGCCGCATCGATCCAACCTGTGATTCATGGTCATTTTCTAGAAAAATCCTTTTATGTGTTAATATGAGAACCTGAGATACTGAAGATTTATTTAGTATTTAAATAACTTTGATTTGTTGTTTAAACCTGAACAATTTTATTCTCAACATTTTTCTGGTTTTCTTTTAAATCACATTTAGATGTCAAACCCTCAGATTATTACTAAACTACATTTAAAGTCTCCAGTTGTCTAAACTAAAACAGTTTCCTGGTTTCATTTGATGAAATCAAATAAAAGTGCAACATGATTTGGACTTTTATCAGGTTATGTTCAGATTTTGTGCTGAAACGTTAAAATGTTTCCAGAGAAAACCAATCAAAATAATAAAAATAACTAAAACGCATATTTTAAAATGTAAAATACACTAAAAGGAATAAAGTTGCAACTAAGACAGAAATATTTTATGTGATGAATAAAACTGAAGGCATTTTTATGAATGAATAAATTCAGACTTATGCCTGGTTGTGGCAGCCAGAGTCTGGACTCAGAGCTTCTGCAGAGCTAAAAATTAGGGTGATGGCCAGGAGACCTGCTGTCCCAAACCAGTAAAGCTGTTGAAATATTAAAAGCAGAAATCATTTCTATACACTATTTTTAACAAAATATTACTAAAAACTCTGATTTTTCTTTGTAAGCTGATCCTACTTTTCTATTTTCTTTTGAGAGGAATCTATTTCAGAAACAAAATTATTGGTGACAGAATCATTGAAAGTCTAAATAATTACAATGATAATAAACTTTATTGTCATTATAGAATCTGACAGGGTGGGAAGAATTCTGGGTTAATGTGAAAACAAAAAGCTGATCTTTACATGAACATGTGCAACGATATGAGATTATTACTTGTCTTGTCGAGTCCCTGATTGGTCCCACCTGTCGAGTCCCTGATTGGTCCCACCTGTCTCTAGTTCCCTGCTGGATCCTTCTTGGTCCTGCATCGTGTGCTGACCTCACTTCCTGTTTGTCTCACCTGTGGTTCCTCTTTCATTAAACCCATTTCTCCACTTCATCCTGGGTCTGACCCACAGGTGTCAAACTCCAGTTGCTGTCCTGCAGGTAGTGATGGTGAGATGAAGCCTCATGAGGCATTGAACCACTTGAGCCAACTGGTTCAGAAAGGGTTCATTTCTTGAAGCTTCATGTGCACACGAAACCACCTACTGGCCAGGTGTATAATCACAGCCAGCTGTATCTTAACACGTGTGATGCATTGAATTTTTGTCTATTATGGCTCTTGGGAATGACTTCACAAAAGGTGTAGGACGAAATCATTTGTCTACATAAATTATGTATACACATATGTGTATAATAAAATATTGTCTGAATGTATTCTCTGTGTGTAATTATTCCCAAAATAGTAGTGTCATGTGATATGGCATGTTGTGTAATAAAGTTTTTCTGTGACTCTAGAAAAATGGCCTGGGCTTAATCAGGCAGAGGACAGTGAAAGTGCTTGTGGAACTAGGGAGGGGTAGTGAATAGGCTAATGCTTGTGTAACTTGGATGATTTCATGCATTTTTATTAAGAAACAACAATTTCTCCACAGTTTTTGGTTTCAAACGATTTCTCTTTTTTGACACTACATGGATGAGGTGTTATTATTGTACCCCAACTCCTTGGAGCACAATAAACACCTCACCTTTACAGAAAATAAGAAACAGTGAAAAATACAGTTCCTCATAAGCAAACCTAATTCATCTGCAAATGTTCAGTTCACCTTACCTTGTTAGGGCTTATCAAATCGAAATGTTCCCACATAGGGGAAATCCTCCTCTTTCTCGCTGGCTCCATCCTACTCCTATCCTGTCCTCGCGCTCCTAAATCTCCTATCTATCTATCTATCTATCTATCTATCTATCTATCTATCTATCTATCTATCTATCTATCTATCTATCTATCTATCTATCTATCTATCTATCTATCTATCTATCTCTCTCCTAAACTCTCCAAACACCAAACTAACTGTCTCAAACTAAATAACCACTATCCAAACTCTGCTATCCAAACTATCAAAACTCTATCCACTCTCTCAACTGACCCAACTTGCCTACAACAACCCACATTTTGAATGCAGCCTGTGGGGTTTCTAAAGCTGTCAAACCCCGCGCCAAACTCTGAGCCACTTCCCGAAGCAGTCACGTGGTACAGCCGGGCAGCGAGGCTTCGGACGTCATCGTTTTCGGCTTCTCCCCTAAATGAAGCAAGCTTCGATACGCGCTTTACGGAAACGCCCCCTCCATTACTCGACACACGCCTCGAAGCCTCGGCACATCACGTAACATCACTACCTGCAGGTTTTAGATTAGCCACAGCTACAAAACCCTGGAATGAAGTGGCTTCATGACCTCCTCCTGGTGTGGATCAGGTCTCAGAGCCTTAATGACCTGATTATTCTGTTCAGCTGCTGCAGCAGAGGCTCATCTAAAAGCTGCAGGACACCCTAACCCCAAACCCCAACCCGTAACCCCTAACCCTCCAGGACTGGAGCTTGACCCCCCTGGTTTTACCGCTTCAACCCTCATCTTCACAAAACTGTTTCATGACAACATGAACAAATATGTGGAGCATAATTCATGTCTCACATTTAAACACAAACTCAACAAGTTTTCATATAAAGTGCTGTGACACTAAACTGGAGGAGTTTCTTCAAAGCTGCATGAAAAAAATGCAGAATATTCAAAGTTATCAATTTTCATGCAATCAAGTCAATCAAATGTTTAGTTTATTTGATTTGTTTAAGATTATGGTTTCATCTTCTGCAAAGTAATGTAAGGAAATGTATTTCTTTCAAAATGGGTCCGAGAAACCTTTGGTCAATGCGCCGTCCAGAACCTGTTTCCAAGATCTGGACACAGAATGAATGATTTCAAATAGAAACAGATTTTATTTTGTGCGTTAAAGTCTTTGTTCTGAGGGTTTAATGGAGTTTTTTGTATGAAGTCTTCCAGCCTGTGCAGTTTGATGATCACTGAACTCATCATCAAATCTTCTCATTGCCTCTGATTTACATAATTCAGTCGTTATTTTAATCCATTTCCTGAAAATAAAACTTCTCATGTCTCCAGACTTATTGTTGTTTTGTTGGAGCGTCAGTCTTCTGGGAAAATGTCTTACAAAGAAGAAGAAGTTTATCAACATGATCTAAACCGAGCCAATCAAAGCTCTGCTGATCACTGTCACTCGACCAATCAGATTCATTTCCTCCAACAATCGGTCTTGTGAATCAAGCGTTGCTGCAGGAGTCAGCGTAGGATCTGGAAGAGATCATGGACAAGAAGTTTGGTTTTGATTGTGCGGGGCGACGCCTTACAAAGAATCGATATCGAATCAAGGAGGGTCGAGTTTCCAGATAAGCTCTGGACGCTCCGGCTATTCATCATAAGTCTGCAGGAACCGGATCGGTCAGAAGAAACGATAATCCAGCAGGAGAGACGACCTCCTTATCTCCTCACAGCAGGGAGCAGCAGACATGCGATCGATGCCAGGCTGCGGCGCAGAAACGCCAATTATCAGCAGCTGATTCTGTCCGGCATCTTTTAATGCAACAAAATTACAAGTTTGGGAACAAAGTCAGTGAAAGGGGATCCCAGCGCTGAAGTATTAGCAGACACTGTGTTCATATTGATTCAGTGATGATAGCAATGAGATAAAAATGAAGATGAATTATCATGTCTGACAACTTTTGCTCCTTAATTATTCATCTTTTCATCACATCTGAACTGGAACAAGATTCTGTTTTTAAACACATTCTAACTTTCTGAGACTAAATGCAGAAAAATGATTTCAACATAAATGTCTATGACTCATTCACCTCCAGCAAGAGACAACATCCTTCAATCTTTTGTGGATTGAAACCAGACAGAAGTCTGAAACCTGGGAGTAGTGATGACCTCTGACCTCTGCCCTGACCCTCCAGGGGTCTTGTATTATATTATATACATATATAATCCATTCCCTAACATTCTTGTATAATCTGTGCATATAGCTCCCATATTTATATTTATACACAATATCTATATCTCTTGCTGTAACCCCTTATAGTCCATACATACATAGTCTTGTACATCTGTAAATAAATATTTATATCTCGTAGAGCACTTCTGGATAGATGCAAACTACATCTCGTTGCTTGTACTTGTGACAGTGCAATGACAATAAAGTTGAATTCTATTCTATTCTATTCTATTCAGATCCACATAAAGCCGGTTCCACGGTGGTTCTTCTCCAAGCTGCAGAACATTTCCAGGACCAGAGACTAAAGTCTCAGATCAGAGAAACTCATCCAGGCTTTAGTTTAGTGGCTTTGATTCCTGCAGCAGCATCTTCACAGGTCTGATTGACAACCCAACGGTCCAGAACGCTGCTGCTGGGGTTCTGACTAGAACCAGGAGGATAGAGACACCATCCAGTTCTACACCACCCAGTTCTACAGTCCTTCACTGAGAGACTTTAAACTGTTAGATTTTACTGAACGATTACAGATCAGCACAGTGGTGCAGTTGGTATCTCTGCTGCCTTGCAGCAAGAAGGTCTGTGGTTCGAATCCCGACCCGGTCTGCATGTTCTCCTTGTGGATCAGTGGGTTCTCTCTAGTTCTATTAATCATTGCTTAATTAATTAGCCTGGTTTAAAAGTTGCTGATTGGACATTATTATTATTGTTATCCCATTTAGTTGTGCAAATGAGGGGCCGCATTCAGGCTGTAGGGGGCAGCTGGTGGGAGTTGGTGTGAAGTGAAGCAGCGGCTCCAGCAGCCTATCGCAGCCGGCCTCCGAAGAGCTAATGACGGCCTGGAGGCGGGGGCAGCGCGGCCCGCCGGAGCCTCACTCCCCCCGGGCTGCAGTCTGGGATGGGATCCAGCAGCGGACTGAGCGCCTCTTCACCCAGCCGGTGAAACCTGATCAAGTCAGCAGCTCCTGTTTGGTTTCAGGAGATTCCGGCCTGCTTCAGATGGGAATTGTTCTGAGCTCCGACCCAACCGTCCGGACCCAGCCGTCCGGAGGGCTGCGTCCCGTTTAACTCCGGCAGCTCAGAGGAGAAGATCCGGCTGGAGTTCAGTAGGAGCCAGAAGCAGGACAAAGGTTTGACCTGCTGAGGAGTTCGGGTCCAGCTCGGAGTGACCCGGTTCGGAGCCCCGCGGAGCTGTGCGTAAAACCCGCCGTGCACCGGACAGGAAGTGAACTAATTATGATCAAACCCTCATTTCAATATCTGCCGTGAGCTGCATGGACCGCAGCCAATCACCCACCGGAGGGCAGCTGCAGCCGCAGCCAGCATGATCCCCCCTCCATCATAATTACCCTGACATGCGCAATCTGCTCAGCGGCCGCCGAGCGCGCAGCCTATTTCACCGACCCCGCTGGCCCTGAAGGCGCCCAGTCAGCGCCCCATGCTCCGGCGGGAGGCGGCGAAGCGCGCAGCATGTCCCGCCGAAAGCAAGCCAAGCCGCAGCAGCTCCGCTCCGAGGAGGAGGAAGAGGAGAGCCGGGGCGCAGCGCGCTGCAGGACGGGTAAGAGTCCGGGGCAGGAGGGGTAAGAGTCGGGGGCAGGAGGTCAGGCGAAATGTTTCCACTGCAAAAAGTGTCAGAATAACAAACGAATCCATTATTTCTTGACTTTAAAAAGTTTTTCTAAAAAACTTATTTTCTTCGATTAACTGATAAACTCGTTGCTTTTTCTAACAGCAACATTTTACCAAGACAATTAATGCTACATTTAGTCCTTTATTAGTTTTAATTTTCTTTCTTTTCAATCTAAAATGTTTGTCTAATTTGTAAAAATAAATAATTAAAATAAAATAAATAAAAAAGAAAGAAAAATGTTTTCTTTCTGAAAACTGATTTCAGTTCCTCGGCTGAATAATTAACGATTCTCTCAAGCAAAATGAAATTAAAATGTGTCTCTGGTTACTGTTGTTTATTTACATTAAGAAACAGATTAATTTGCTAATAATCACACCTCACTATTTACAAATGATTAAATCATTTACATTTTTTTAATGTGGAGCAGTTTCAGTGAGGCTGGATCATATTTTAAACTTTGGAGTACAAATTCATAAAAATCTGATTAAATTGCATTATTTATATCAAATTATTTAATTCATCTGCTAAATGAAACAAACTGTTTAAATTTCAGAAACGTTTTAGGCATCATCTCTAGTAATTACAGAATATTTTGTATTCCTTGTTCAGTTTTATAATAATTAATTTACTCATAACCCTGGAGTTGAGATTTTGTAATTTATTGGTCATAATCCCAGATTTTTCAGGGCTTTTTTCAGAATTATATCTAACATCTTTATTTCTGGGAGGAGGAAGAGGAAGGCCTTTCTTCGGCCCGCTGACTTGACCTTTGTCCGCCTCTCCCTGGGAGTGACGAGCGGTCCGTGTCCGGATCAAAACACAGTTAGTGTGTGTGAAGCGTGGCCCTCTGGAGCCCGGGGCCCACGCCGCGCTGCAGCTCCAGGACGTCCGGCTCTCATCTCTTGACGCCAAGAGGATGATGAAGAAGAAGCCCTAAACGTGTTTGCTGCCCTGACCGGCCGCAGCAGTTGGAAATAAATTCCTGTTATATTTGGAAACCGATTTAAAGGCTAAAATCCAACCTGATCTTTTCTTTGTTTTATGTGGAAATAAATCCCAAACCTTGGAGAGAAAATGTGGAGCTGAAACGATGAAAGTGTTCGGACCACCCACCTGGAGACTCCAGAGCTCTGATTATTTCCCTCGGATGAGTTTAGCGCTGCAGCTCGGCTCTGCTGCGGAAACAGCTGAAAGCTGTCACTTTTTACTACTTTTCCTTCAATTTAAACTCAGTCTGTGCTGATCTGACTGAATGGAGCAACTAACTGTTAAATTTTACATCAACACACTTAGATTAAATCACTTTAAACTAATGTGTGTTTAAGCCAAAGAACACATTTTATATCTTATTCCAGAAGGAAAAACTCAATTTTCCAAAAATCTTCCAGGATTAAAGAAAACTGCATGTCTCTCACATTTTGTCCTCATTTTTCTAAACCATCATTTCTGAAGTTGCAGAACATGAAGCGATAATATTCAGCTCATCCTCCCATCTGCTCTGTTGTCTGTTTCCTAATGGAGCAACGTCTGAACAGATGCAACACTGAAATTATGAAATCTTGGCATAAATCATCAAAAATCAGCTGCAGGAATAGTTGACAAAATGAGATGAAGATGCTGAAATTGAAAGGACAGGAGAACGGACCTGCAGGCTTCGTTTGGAGCTTTTCCTCTTTCATTTTCAGCTGATGGCCTTCTGGTGTCTAAAGAAGTAAAACATTTGCAGACTCAGATCCGATCAAGTTGCTCCTGGTGCAGAACCGGAACTCTGGGAATGAAAGAAATGACTGAAACGGCCCAGATTCTGAAAAGCAGGCGGCGCATTGTTTTGGACCAGTACAAAGACTTAAATCTGCAGCTTTATTGACACCATCCCAACGTTTGTCCAAACTGCATACTGAGTTATGTAAATGCACAGAAAATCAATGCAAAGCTCGACATTTCAT
The DNA here is from genome assembly GCF_003331165.1 of Xiphophorus hellerii. Classification (NCBI taxonomy): domain Eukaryota; kingdom Metazoa; phylum Chordata; class Actinopteri; order Cyprinodontiformes; family Poeciliidae; genus Xiphophorus; species Xiphophorus hellerii. Next base: position 113,701 of record NW_022587632.1, on the reverse strand, counting down.
TATGTGTCTGAATGCAGGCATGTCGGCTAAATCCATCGATTTTTGGCGTTGATAATTTACATGAGTGGCTTAAAAACTTTTCTTTCATTTCTAGACTGTTATTATGAACTTTTCACAGCTGCAGCAGCTCATGTTGGATTTGGATTATGAAAAGTTTAAAACAAGCAGTTTGGGGAAGATGATATCTGTGATATGAATGAAGCAGATAAACAATTACAGTTTAGATTAAATATTTAGATTCTGTTTCACATTCAGTTTTAATAAAACATAACTTCTACATGTCTGAAAATAAACGTGTTTCCACACTATGAGGATCAGTCACCAGCTGTTGATCTGAGGCAACAAACTTGCAGCTAAAGAGACTTTTCTGCCTGAAGGATGAAGAATGAAGCAGCTTCAAATGTCTGGAACATTTTAAAACAAGAAGGTTTTCACTTCTTGGAAGAAATAAATGTGAATCAGGAGTTTTGCATGATAGATGCAAAACTCTGTGATTTCAAATAGTTTGAAAATATTTCTATTCTGTGCAACTCAGACGAATTGAGTAAAATCATAACTTAACATACATGACAGTTAGGTCAGCTGTAAAATATGCAGAACTTCTTTTTCTCTTTAATGAGAATGAAAATAAGTTAATGAATGTAGAACAACAAGATCATGTACTCCAGAAAACATTTTTCATATTTCTTGTTTCCTGGTCATTTGCAGGTTGAAGCATTTTGATGATAAACTGGAACATCGACAGTAAATCACCACAAAGTACTGATTTATGTCTTCGAAATGAGTCAGAACCCGTGAGATCACTGCAACAATCTGAGCATACAGTTGAGCTCAACATTATTAGTTCCTCTATGAAATTTAAAAATCATTTTCAAATATTTCTCAGGTGCCATTAAACAGATAAATGATTTTTCAGTACAGCTTTTCCAGACATCTTAGGTTTTATTTTGTGAAATTCTTGAAACAAAAGTTTAAAAAATACGACCATCAATAATATTAGCACCCTTAAGAACTGACATTTCGTTTAGCCAAAGCATGTTCTTTCACTTGGTAAAGCTCACAGAATCAATCAATCAATCAAGGTCAAACCAAGGGTCATCTTACATTTTTACAGAATAGAAAATCCTCAGAGCAGTGTGGTTCTGGTTCTGGTCGTGGAACACTGGACCAGCTCTACACCCTCGGCAGGGTCCTGGAGGGTTCTGGGACTTCGCCCAACCGGTCTACATGTGTTTTGTGGACTTGGAGAAGGCGTTCGACCGTGTCCCTCGGGGAGCCCTGTGGGGGGTTCTCCAGGAGTATGGGGTACCGGGCCCTTTGATACAGGCTGTCAGGTCCCTGTATGACCGGTGTCAGAGTCTGGTCCGCATTGCCGGCAGTAAGTCGGGCTCGTTTCCGGTGAGAGTTGGACTCCGCCAGGGCTGCCCTTTGTCACCGATTCTGTTCATTACTTTCATGGACAGAATCTCTAGACCAGCCAAGGTGTTGAGGGGATCCGATTTGGTGGCCTTAGGATCTCATCTCTGCTTTTTGCAGACGATGTGGTCCTGTTGGCTTCATCAGGCCATGATCTGCAGCTCTCGCTGGAGCGGTTCGCAGCCGAGTGTGAAGCGGCCGGGATGAGGATCAGTGCCTCCAAATCCGAGGCCATCATGGTCTTGAGCCGGAAAAGGGTAGAGTGCCTTCTCCGGATCGGGGTGTCCTGCCCCAAGTGGAGGAGTTCAAGTATCTCGGGATCTTGTTCACGAATGAGGGAAGAAGGGAGCGGGAGATCGACAGGCAGATTGGCGCAGCTTCTGCCGTCAAGCGGCGCTGTACCGGTCCGTCGTGGTGAAGAGAGAGCTGAGCCAAAAAGCCAAGCTCTCGATTTACCGGTCGATCTACGTTCCCACCCTCATCTATGGTCATGAGCTTTGGGTCATGACCGAAAGAACGAGATTGCGGATACAGGCGGCCGAAATGGGTTTTCTCTGTAGGGTGTCTGGGCTCTCCCTTAGAGAGAGAAGCTCAGTCATCCAGGAAGGACTCAGAGTAGAGCCACTGCTCCTTCACATCGAGAGGAGCCAGTTGAGGGGCATCTGGTCAGGATGCCTCCTGGACGCCTCCCTGGTGAGGAGTTCATGTCCCACCGGGAGGAGGGGAAAACCCAGGACACACTGGAGGGACGATGTTCCTCTGCTGGCCTGGGAACGCCTCGGGATTCCCCTGGAGGAGCTGGAACAAGAGGCTGGGGAGGGAAGACTGGGCCTCCCTTCTGAAGCTGCTACCCCGCGACCCGACCCCGGATAAAACGGAAGAAAATGGATGGATGGATGGATGGAAGGATGGATGGATAAAATCCTCATTAAGGTTTTGAGCTGTTACTTGAGAGAGCATCATGTCAGAAGCAAAAGAATTCAACTTAAACTTGAGAGAAAGAATTGTTCATGATTACAAAGCAGCAGAAAGATATACAAACTTATTGCAGCGTTTTCAAGAGTGAAGAAGTGGAGAGAAAAGCTTCATCTAGAAATTCAGAGCCACACAGTACTCAACCAGTCTGGCAGAGGGAGGAGGTGAAAGAATTCAAAGACTCTGAAAAGAAAACTAGTGAGATGATTCATAATTACATCCACCAGGAACTGTTGTGTCCAATCAGAAAGGCTTTTGAGCCTTTGTAGAAATGGACTGGCCAATGGATGAAGGCCAAGAGAAACTCTTCTTCTGCAGAGGAGAAGCCATGAAGCCAGAACAACGGACGCCCAGGAAACCTGGAGAAAGACTGCAAACTGAGGCTTGTGCTTTGCTTTGCTCAGACCAGACCACAGCACAGCTGTAGAGTTGGGACAAAGAAGGGACAGGGTTTACCCCAAAGAACACAGTCAAACATGGAGGTGGAAGTATCATCCTGTGGGGATACTGGAAACCTCATCAAGGCTGAAGGAGTAATGAAGAAAGAAGGACATGCAAAGATTTGAAAGGAAACTTCAAAAAGTCAGCAGCAAATTAGAATCTGGCGCATCACATCCAACATGGCAACCATCCAACATGACAACCATAAAACACGCAACATGGCAACCATCCAACATGGCAACCATCCAAAACATCCATCAATCCTGGTGAAGAGCTGTCTGTAGAAAACCAGGGTGGACATTACTGACTGGCCTACACAAAGTCCTGACCTGAATCCTATACTGAAAATCTGTGAATTCCACCAAAGACCAGGGTTCATGGAAGAAAACCATCAAATCTGAAGGAGTCTAAAGGATTTGCCAAAGAATGGACTGGAATATTAACTACAAAAAGTGACTGTATGCTGTCATCCAGCAAAAAGGACACACGCCTGACTATTAGCATCAGAGCGTCTAAAAATTTGGATCATTTAGGGATTTTAATTCATCCAACCATCAATTATCCTAACATGCTTATCCTTGCATTGAGGCTGGTTCCCAGTAAGTTCTAGTGCATATTTCCAGTTTACATGGAAACACTGAGGGTCTCTGGATCTTTTTGTCTACGTTCATAAACATCATAGAGATATGTGGATATAGACATGTTAGAGTTAATTTTTATCCATGATAATTTAGCAGGTAATGATGGAAGGTCAGATGAAATGAAAGTGCAAGTTAAATGTGTTGTTCAGCCAACATGACAGATAAAGAAGGGAAGGTGAAGCACAGCAGCTTCCTGAACTGAAGCTTGAAGCTCTGCTTTTCAACAAAACTCTACAATCCCCAGGCTCTGTGTAGTTAGGCCCAGATGCAGAGGTAGATCTCATTGGGTTTTCTGACTCCAGAAATCTCCTGTAATGTGAAAGAATCCAGACCAGCTGGTATTCCTAACCTCTTCAGGTGTCTACCTCAAACTGACCTCCAGCCTCAGTAACTTAAACAGTTCTGGGTTAGGAGCCTCAGTATGGACGGACCTGAAAGATAGAAATGAAAAGGTGAAGAGATGGTAATGAATGATGAGTTTTTCCTCCCTGACTCCTGTGTTTCCTCCTAGTAGCTGTCGGCCTAACTGTGGAGGTTGGAGAAGGAAGCAGAAGCAGTGAGGAGACGCACATCTGTGCCAGGTGTTGTGCTCAGTTCTTCACCTGGACTGACCTGATCAGGCATCAGGGAGTCTGCACAGAGGAGCCAATGGTGCTGGTGGTGAAGGACGATCTTCCTGAGGAGTCTCCAGGCGAGGCGTCCCCGCTTCCCAGCGTAGCGTCCAGCAGCTCCTCAGCGGCAGAGTCCATGGACGCTGCCTTCGAGCTGGCCAATGACAACGACAGTCTGGACCAATTAGAAGAAAGGAGGGATTGGGATGAAGCTCTGGAGCTGGAGGCGCCCAGCCCCCCTCCTCCTGCAGCCGGCAGGATGCCGGGGACCAACGTCACTCTGGAGATCCTCCACAGCACCAGGGTGGCGGTGGCCCAGTTCTCCCAGGGGATGAAGAGCAGCGGTCTGGGCGAGAAGGCCACTTCAGCAGCCATCCCTGTAATCCTGGAGCACCTGCTGGCTCTGCAGCAGCAGCAGGTCCATCAGCTGCAGCTCATTGAGCAGATCTGCAGCCAGGTCGCTGTCATGAAGCGCCAGCCGACACAAGCAGCATTAAACCCTGCTTCCAGGCCCGTGGCTCTGGACTCCAACCTAGGAGTCATCCCTCCTCCTATCCTGCCTCTGTCAGGAACTATGCCCTCCTCCATTAATGGACAGGCTGCTGTGTCTTTACCAGCTGTGCTTGAAAAGCCACAAAGTCTCCCGTCATACTCTTTCTGCGGAAAGTCCACCTTGATGTCCTCGTGCCCAGAAAGCTCCCCCCCTCCCATCTGCAGCAGCATGCTGCTTCCTCCCTGCAGTGACTCCAGCAGCATCAGTAGCTCCTCCTCCAGCCTGCCGTTTCTACCTCAGAGTCCTCCCAGTGGCGTCATCTTCCCCAACCCCCTGGCCAGCATTGCAGCCACAGCCAACGCACTTGACCCCCTGGCAGCTCTCATCAAGCAACGGAAAGGCAAACTTCCCAACCTGCCTCTGTTTGAAGCAAAGCCCAGCCCAGAGGAATCCTTCTTCAAGCATAAATGTCGGTTCTGTGCCAAAGTGTTTGGCAGCGACAGTGCCCTGCAGATCCACTTGCGCTCCCATACAGGGGAGCGGCCCTTCAAATGTAACATCTGCGGCAACCGCTTCTCCACCAAGGGGAACCTAAAGGTGCACTTCCAGAGGCACAAAGATAAGTATCCTCATGTCCAGATGAACCCCTTTCCTGTGCCAGAGTATCTGGACAACGTGCCAACCAGCTCTGGGATTCCCTACGGTATGTCTGTCACTCCAGAAAAACCTGTCTCCTCGTGGCTGGACAGCAAGCCATTGGTAGCAACTCTTCCTGCCACTCTAGCTCTCCCACTTTCCTCCACTATCCCCAGAGTTGGAGGCTCTACTGACCCAGTAAATGTACCAGCATTAGTTAAGTCTCCCTACCAGGCAGCTCCTGGTGAATGTGTATCTGATCCACTAAACCAGCGAGGCATCGAGGCAGGTTTCTCTCCTGTTCCAGAAACTGATGCCTCCAAAATACTGAAAACAGATGGGGTCCAGCTGCCTCTAAGCCACACTCAGTCACCAAGGGCTGACCCGGTTGGTGAGACACCCAGCCGGGCCACCACACCAGAACTCAACACCTCAGCATCTTTTGCCTCCAGCTCTCCGCCTGTGTTGCACCTCACAGATTCTCTGCAAACTTCCGAAACCTCGAAGCTTCAGCAACTGGTGGAGAACATCGACAAAAAGATCAGCGACCCCAACCAGTGCATTTTGTGCCACCGCATCCTCAGCTGTCAGAGCGCACTCAGGATGCACTACCGAGTCCACACCGGCGAGAGACCCTTCAAGTGCAAAGTATGCAGCCGGGCTTTCACCACCAAAGGGAACCTGAAGACCCATGTGACCGTCCACAGAGAAACCCCTCCGGTTCAGGTCCAGCACTCATGCCCAATCTGTGAGAAGAAGTTCACCAATGCAGTGGCTTTGCAGCAGCACATCCGTCTGCACATGGTTGGCCAGATACCCGACACGATGGAGAGACTGCAGGACATGGACAGCTACGAAAGTCTCAGTAGTAACGGCAATGAACTCACTGATGACTTCTTCATGGACGATGAGGAAGAGGAGGAAGAAAACATGGAGGAGGATATTAATTCACTTAAACCCTTCATCGTTGACTGCAGATCTCCTCTAAAATCCGAGTCCATACTGTTAGGTGCAGCAGTCCTGAACAGCCAAACGAGGATTATTGACACCTCAGTGGGTTCGAACCACTGCTTCATTGAAAAAACACTTTTAGATGGAGTCAGCAGCCTGCAAAGTGCTGATGGTGTTTCATCAGAGAAAAATATGGAAAACAGCCCCCATGCATCTGAATCCTCCTGTTCTCCACATGCACCAACATCTCTTCCTCAAAGTGTCTCTGAAGGCCTGGCAATCAGTCTCCTCCAGACCGCTGACACTAGCAAGCAGGAGGAGCTTCTGGCTGCTCCGGTGAAGAGAGAGCAGTCTCCAACATCAGCACCAGATCCAAGCAAAGCCTGGCTGAAGGACGAGAGTCAGTACAGAGTGTCCTTCCAGCTGAGCCGAGACAGAGGTAAAACTAATGTCACGTGTCTTGATGTCAACATCCTGAAAACGCTGCATCTTCTCACAGTTTTCTCTGTGCTTTCAGCTACAGATCAGAGCGTCTCCAGCCTGATCCACGGCTCGTCCTCCGGTTCCGCTAAAGCTGAAGTGAGCGGCCAGACTCAGCTGAACGGCATGATGGACGTCCACCACCTGCCTCCGTTCACCCTGAACATCTCTGCATCTTACCCGGCCGCCAGCAGCCCTCGGGCCGCCTCTCTGCTCGGTCTTCCACGGCGAACGCCCAAACAGCACAACTGCAATGCCTGTGGGAAAAACTTCTCATCGGCCAGCGCCCTGCAGATTCACGAGCGCACGCACACTGGAGAGAAACCGTTCGTCTGCTCTGTCTGCGGGAGAGCATTCACCACGAAGGGCAACCTGAAGGTATGCCGTCCTGTCAGAAACTCTGTTGAAACTCTATTGGTGCGTTCACACCAAACGCATTTCGTGCGTCTGCTTTACATTCAATGTGCAGGCATGCCGAGGGCGCGTCAGATGCGTCAAAATCACTCCAGCCATTGTTTTCCGTCGCCGGCGCGGCCTCTTTGTCGGACACATTGGACACCCTTGATGTGTCAAATGCTCCAAATGCTCCAAACGCTTCAAACACGGCGCAACGGGCCCTCAACGCGCCTCTGGTTTACTTTGAATGTAAACCAGACGCATTTGGTGTGAACGCACCATATAATGTGCAGCAACATCATTACTGTAACTGAGGGAAAGACTCTCACCTTAGTGAGATCCAATAAATAGTTAGTTTACCTAGTAAACTACGTTTTTTTGCAAATTTGAAAGAAAAATGGCAATTTTTTAAAAATGTGCATTTTCCAATATAAATTGTTGTTAAATATCAATCTACACCAGACTTTTTTTCCTTAGTTTAGTTTATCCTCTTTCCTTAGTTTCCAAATTTGACTGTTTTCCTATTTTGTTTCTTCTGTCCTTCTTACTTTTGCTCTGAACCAATCAGATCTGATCTATAGCTCCCTGGCTCAGAGAAAAGGTTAAAAACATGAAAAGAAAAAATTGAAATATCAAAAAATTAAATCCAAAGATTTTTACCCAAATATATTAAAATGTAGATACATAAAACCACATCCAAAATGATAAGTAATAGAACATTTATGTGAAATAGATTTCTTCTTATCAAGTCTACACATTTATTGGATATGTATGGATGGATGGATGGATGGATGGATGGATGGATGGATGGATGGATGGATGGATGGATGGATGGATGGATGGATGGATGGATGGATGGATGAGCAGCAGTTGCAGTTCTCTGGACGATGCGTTCACTGACCCTCTGTCCTCCTCAGGTCCACATGGGGACCCACATGTGGAGCGGGGGCCCGGCCCGGAGGGGCCGCCGGCTGTCGCTGGAGAACCCACTGGCGCTGCTGGGCGGAGAGGCCCTGGTGCTGCAGAAGGACCTGGCCAACCGGGCCGTGGACTCGGGGTTCTGGAACCGCTACGCCACGGCGATCACCAGCAGTCTGGCCATGAAGAGCAATGAGATCTCTGTGATCCAGAATCGACGCGTCTCTCAGCTCCACCCTCTGAGCATCGCCGGCGCCGGCCCGATTGCTGGACTCAATGGGACCGGAATCGACCTGGGAAGCAACCGGCATTTTTCATGCTGATTGACGACGGCAAAGAAATTGGAATCAATTAAAAATGAACTGAATGCTGAAAAAACCTCTTATGCAAATTATTCTAAACATTAAAACATTTGTCCATCATCTTTAAAAGACTTGGTTTCAGAGCAGAAGGAGCTGCAGTCCTGCAGCGGAGGAAAGACGTTCAGGTTGTTCCTGAGAATCCCTTCAGAGCTGCACACTGCTGCTCAGCTGGCTGGTGCAAAGCACACGCTGCATTCAAACACATCTGTTGTTCACTTTAAAATGATGAGACTGTCTCTGAGTCTGAACTGAATAAAAACATTAACACAGCATCTGTCCATTTCTGTGGCTCTCTGTGACTAACTGAAACCCTTTTTGTTTCCTACTGTTTGAAATCATTTCATTTACACAACAGCTGAGCAGAAAAACAGCCAAAAGTTACAATTACAGTTATATTATTATTTAACAAGTGATGATGAAGCTCAACATCACTTTAATTCTTCTGCTACAGAAAAAGAAGGTGCAAAAAAGACTCAGCAGTTTATAAAATGTGCTTGATTGTGGTGTCAGGGTGATAATCCCAGTCCTGTTTGGACCAGAACCACCCTTCAGCATCTAACCGGGTCACAGTAAGTTGGACTCTTCCTGACCCAGTTATCATTCTGGTCCTTCACTAGTTTTTCTGTAATCAAAGTTTCTGATTTTTCCCACAGAATGATTAACTTAGAGTGATGATGGTTTTGACCCGGTGGAACAATCAGGACCTTCTGGATTTAACCAGTTTCTTCATCCAATCATAAATGTCCTTTCTGGTTTCTGACCAATCAGAGAGCAGACAGACTCTGCCATCCCCTTCCAGCAGATTTGAGCTCCGGATGGTTTGAACGATGACGCAGTCACAAGTACTGCAGCAAGACGGTTCCGAGTTTGAATCTCATCCCGTCTATTGGCATGCAGTCTGCAGGTTCTCCATGTGCATGCGTGAGTTCTCTCTGGGTACTTCAGCTTTCAGAAACAGGACAGTTAGGTTGTGTGAGTGTGCCGCTGTGAAGGACTGAGCAATGCTCTCGCTGCTTCAGCAAGAGTTAAAAGGTTAAACAGGAGCAGAGCCAGCCCAAGGCATGTGGGAGCAATGCTGCCGCCTTGGAGTCCAAAGGAACACTGAACGTCTCACAGGATGGAAATCTCAAAACTTGAAATTTGTCCTTTGACAATGACTTTTGAAATTGAAATGTAAATCTGTATTTAGTATTCTTGTGAATGAACCAGTTCTAGCTGTAATCATACAAAGGAAAATATGGTTTGGTTATGTTACCACTCACATTTGAACTATATTTGCTGTTGTCCTTTCTGGGCTCATTGTTTAGGAACAATGCATAAACAAGTAAACAAACTGGTTCCGTCCTCCTAATTCTGCTGAGCTGGGATTGAAGTGCTGCAGTCCAGAAACCACTGCAAGAACAAATGAGTAACTCAGGCAAATAATATTCTCTCCACAAAGTATCTAATGCCTTTTATTTAGCAAATAACAAAAACTGGTTTTGACTCTTCACATCAAATTCTTAGAGTCCATAATTCCTGGCTTGGTTATGTGTGGGAGCCAGATGCTTTTATACTATTAATGATTGACACAGCAATTTTATATTACTAATATAAAATCAGAACCTTGTCTTGGTTATAAATGAGACAATATTAATGACATGGCAAAATACTTGGAGGAAAACCAAACATCAATTTAGTCCAAACACCTCAAATCAGCTGAGACAGGGTGCTGGTGGGAATTTAAGAAGGCAGTGGGCAAGAAATGTTAACACAGTAAAAGAATCACTTCACTAACCAGTTTGTTATGTTGCCAACATCTTCACAGCCACTGGTTACCAAAATCAGACCTCTGACATATCTGCTCCACTTAGTAGCGCCTGCAGCTGTACGGCTGTACGCACTGTGTGTGTGCGTGTGTGTGTGTATACATATACAGGTAAAAGCCAGTAAATTAGAATATTTTGAAAAACTTGATTTATTTCAGTAATTGCATTCAAAAGGTGTAACTTGTACATCATATTTATTCATTGCACACAGACTGATGCATTCAAATGTTTATTTCATTTAATTTTGATGATTTGAAGTGGCAACAAATGAAAATCCAAAATTCCGTGTGTCACAAAATTAGAATATTGTGTAAGGGTTAAATTTTGAAGACACCTGGTGCCACAAACTAATCAGCTGATTAACTCAAAACACCTGCAAAGGGCTTTAAATGGTCTCTCAGTCCAGTTCTGAAGCCTACACAAACATGGGGAAGACTTCAGATTTGACAGCTGTCCAAAAGGCGACCATCGACACATTGCACAAGGAGGGAAAGACACAAAAGGTTATTGCTGAAGAGGCTGGCTGTTCTCAGAGCTCTGTGTCCAAACACATTAATAGAGAGGCAAAGGGAAGGAAAAACTGTGGTCAGAAAAAGTGTACAAGCGATAGGGATCACCGCGCCCTAGTCAAGATTGTGAAAAAAAACCCATTCAAAAATGTGGGGGAGATTCACAAGGAGTGGACAGCTGCTGGAGTCAGTGCTTCAAGATCCACCACCAAGAGACGCTTGAAAGACATGGGTTTCAACTGCCGCATACCTTGTGTCAAGCCACTGTTGACCAAGAAACAGCGCGAAAAGCATCTCACCTGGGTCATGTTTTCTGACGAAAGCAAATTTTGCATTTCCTTTGGAAATCGAGGTCCCAGAGTCTGGAGGAAGACAGGAGAGGCACAGGATCCACGTTGCCTGAAGTCTAGTGTAAAGTTTCCACCATCAGTGATGGTTTGGGGTGCCATGTCATCTGCTGGTGTCGGTCCACTCTGTTTCCTGAGATCCAGGGTCAACGCAGCCGTCTACCAGCAAGTTTTAGAGCACTTCATGCTTCCTGCTGCTGACCTGCTCTATGGAGATGGAGATTTCAGGTTCCAACAGGACTTGGCGCCTGCACACAGCGCAAAATCTACCCGTGCCTGGTTTACGGACCATGGTATTTCTGTTCTAAATTGGCCAGCCAACTCCCCTGACCTTAGCCCCATAGAAAATCTGTGGGGTATTGTGAAAAGGAAGATGCAGAATGCCAGACCCAAAAACGCAGAAGAGTTGAAGGCCACTATCAGAGCAACCTGGGCTCTCATAACACCTGAGCAGTGCCAGAAACTCATCGACTCCATGCCACGCCGCATTAATGCAGTAATTGAGGCAAAAGGAGCTCCAACCAAGTATTGAGTATTGTACATGCTCATATTTTTCATTTTCATACTTTTCAGTTGGCCAACATTTCTAAAAAATCCCTTTTTTGTATTAGCCTTAAGTAATATTCTAATTTTGTGACACACGGAATTTTGGATTTTCATTTGTTGCCACTTCAAATCATCAAAATTAAATGAAATAAACATTTGAATGCATCAGTCTGTGTGCAATGAATAAATATAATGTACAAGTTACACCTTTTGAATGCAATTACTGTAATAAATCAAGTTTTTCAAAATATTCTAATTTACTGGCTTTTACCTGTGTGTATATATATATATATATATATATATATATATATATATATATATATATATATATATATATATATATATATATATATACTGTATGTGTGTGTGTATGTATATACAGTACAGACCAAAAGTTTGGACACACCTTTTAATTCAATGAGTTTCCTTTATTTTCATGACTATTGACATTGTAGATTCACACTGAAGGCATCAAAACTATGAATAACATGTGGAAATATGCACTAAACAAATAAGTGTAAAACAACTGAAAATAGCCCTTATATTCTAGTTTCTTCAAAGTAGCAACCTTTTGCTGTGATTACTGCTTTGCACACACTCTGCATTTTCTTGATGAGCTTCAGGAGGTAGTCACCTGAAATGGTTTTCACTTCATAGGTCAACCTGCCCTGTCAGGTTAATAAGTGGGATTTCTTGCCTTATAAATAGTCATGAAAATAAAGAAAACCCACTGAATTAGAAGGTGTGTCCAAACTTTTGGTCTGTACTACACACATATGTATGTATGTATGTATGTATGTATGTATGTATGTATGTATGTATGTATGTATGTATGTATGTATGTATGTATGTATGTATGTATGTATGTATGTATGTATGTATGTATGTATGTATGTATGTATGTATGTATGTATGTATGTATGCATGTATGTATGAGATACAGAGGTACAGAGCAATAAAAACCAGGACAAATCGCCTAAAAACAGTTTTTACCCGATGGCAATCATGGCACTAAATTCAAAGGCATAAGAACTTCTGCTCTTGACACCACTTTGTTAAAAATGTAAATTCTGTTGCGACACCTCCAGGCGCTGCAACCATCTTCTGATGTCTATTTATTTCTCATTTTGTACTATTCATTTCTTTATCTTTGTATATTATGTATATACACATAACCTGCATCTTAACTCGAGTCGAGCAAATCTCAATCTGGTTGTAATCTGTTGATGACAATGACAAATATATCTTATCTTATCTTATCTTATCTTATCTTATCTTATCTTATATATAAAAAATAAAAAAAAATTCCCTTCTCACCCACCGCGGGTGGTTCTTATCCTCTGAGCTCGGGTCCTCTACCAGAGGCCTGGGAGCTTGAGGGTTCTGCGCAGTATCTTGGCTGTGCCAAGGACTGCACATTTCTGGACTGAGATGTCTGATGTTGTTCCTGGGATCTGTTGTAGCCATTGGTCCAGTTTGGGGGTGACTGCCCCGAGGGCCCCGATGACCACAGGCACCACTGTGGTCTTCACCTTCCAGGCCCTCTCCAGTTCCTCCCTGAGGCCCTGGTATTTCTCTAGTTTCTCGTGCTCCTTTTTCCTGATGTTGCAGTCGCTTGGTATTGCTACATCTACCACAACGGCTTTCCTCTGTTGTTTATCCACTACGACAATGTCTGGTTGGTTCGCCATTACCATTTTGTCTGTCTGGATCTGGAAGTCCCACAGGATCTTAGCTCTGGCGTTCTCCGCCACCTTTGGGGGTGTTTCCCACTTTGATCTCGGGGTTTCCAGTCCATATTCTGCACAGATGTTTCTGTACACTATGCCTGCAACTTGGTTATGTCGTTCCATGTATGCTTTCCCTGCCAGTATCTTGCACCCTGCTGTTATGTGCTGGACTGTCTCAGGGGCCTCCTTGCACAACCTACACCTTGGGTCTTGTCTGGTGTGGTATATCTGGGCCTCTATTGCTCTGGTGTTTAGGGCCTGTTCCTGGGCGGCCAGGATGAGGGCCTCTGTGCTGTCCTTGAGTCCAGCTTTTTCCAGCCATTGGTAGGATTTACTGATATCAGCCACTTGGGTTATTTGCTGGTGGTACATCCCATGTAGGGGCATCTCTGGCACCCTGTTGTCTGAGATATTCACTGAGCACAGTGAATCAGATATAAAAGCACAGTCTTAATATCAGTGGCTTTTATCTCCTCCTTTGGCCAGCTAATTATTCCAGCAGGGTATCTGATTACTGGCAGGGCATAGCTGTTTATTGCGCGGATTTTGTTCTTGCCATTGAGCTGGCTTCTCAGGACTTGCCTTATTCGTTGGAGGTATTTAGCTGTGGCTCCTTTCCTTGTGACCTCATCGAGGTTGCCATTTGCTTGTGGTATACCTAGGTACTTGTAACTGTCCTCTATGTCTGCTATTGTTCCTTCTGGGAGTGAGACCCCTTCTGTGCGGATGACCTTCCCCCTCTTTGTGATCAGCCTTTGTGAACATTTGATGGACACTTGTGCAAGTGGTTTGCAGTTGGCTTCGAGTTTGCAATGAAGGCTCTCAGAGTCCTGTTGATGTTATACATCTCTAAGCATTCAATGCACAGGTTGGTGTGTCGGGTTTTGCAGTCTCGGGCAACTGTGCGGTCTACGAGGAGTTGGTGTTTGGCTCCTCTGCTATTTACACCGATACCTTTCTGTATCCATGTGTTTCAGTTAACCCACTTTGTAGCAGTTTTTCATACCTGAGACTCTTTCTTGGACGTCTGTCACAGTGATGGTTACCAAGGCTTGCTCAGGGAGGTTATTATGGTCCTCTCGTCCTCAGTTCTGACATCCAGGTTCCTCCTTTTTGCCGTAGCATTTGTGTTGTATCTCGTCAATCTCAAGTTGTGATAGCAGTTGCCGTTTGCGGATGTTGGAACACTGAGCTACTAGTTGTTTAGCGCTTAGTGTTGACTGGGGATGTCGAAGTAACCATTCCTTCACCAGTCTTTGCATGTAACCTCTCTGATTAGGGTTACTTGAGTAGTAGCATTCCAACAGATCCACATTTTCATCTCTCGCCCATTTCCGACTTGTTCCAGTAGCCCATTTGTCATCAAGGTGCTCTGGTTCCCCAACACCTGACGCAGACCTTGTTTGGCCGGGCGACGTCTGAGCCGGCATGTTATGCATTTTTGTGTCTCTCATGGTATGAGGTAGGCAGTAGCTTGAAGGGTCTTGCCTAAGGACCCAGACTGGATTCGAACCCTGCCCTCTCGGGTGATATACCGATGCCTTATCTATTGAGCTATCCAGCCAGCCATATACATATATATATATATATATATATATATATATATATATATATATATATTTGTGTGTGTGTTTGTGTGTGCAATAAAAAGCACATACATGTATGCATGTATGTGCTTTTTAGGGTTATGTATGCATGTATGCATGTATGTGCTTTTTATTGTTTTTTCCCCTTTAATATTCACTAAATTGTGGAAGAATATCCTGTAAGTAGCTCACATACAGAATATTCGTGTAGGGTTAGAGTCTGTGGGGCAGAGCACATGTCCATCCTAAACCTAAATATTATTTTAATTTTATTTGGCGGCTTGCCGCTCTTTCTGTAAGTTAAATGTGACTGTGCAGTGTGAAGCTAGAAAAACGAATAGGAAGATTTTTAATCCTCACGCAGTTTTAAGAAGTTTTTATCCTGTGCAGGGTCTGCCTGCGCTTTTACAAGTGACAACGGGTCACCCCATGCTTCTCCATTTACCGACCATGACACCTGCCGCGCTCTTCCCCGGACTGGGAGAGATAAACAGTTGGATGTTAACCAGTTAAATCTAGTCCAAACGTCAGTCAAAAATAGTAGAAATTAAGCAAACATTGTCACTTCACCTCCTCTGGAAGTCTCAGACACCCCACCTGAACCTGGGAATCTCCGTCCTCCTCGTCCCGTGGATCACATGGGTAGGCTTTGCTTTTCTGTCTTTATTATTTACTGTAATTTGTCTCCAAAGTATAAAAACGTAGGCTATGCAGGCATAAGTGTGTATGTGCGTGTGTGTCAGATCTGTTGTTTCTGTGCCATGCGGATCACAGCCCTGTATTATATTTGTGCAGGTTATGCGTGTTGGGGATGCGGCTGCTTTCGTGTGGATCAGGTACAATGATAGTTTAGTCCGTAGTATCCTGAGGACGCCCTGGCACCACTTACTGAGGACCACCTCAACCCACGGTGCGCCCCCGCAGGTTGAGGTCATGCTAACAAGCTAACACACCTCCCCTCCCTATCCTGCAGTAGACTTGATTATTGCAACGCCATTTTTACTGGATTATCAAAAACATCAATAAGACAGCTCCAGCCTGTCCTCCGCTGTGAGAAGCCTGACTAAAACAGAGATTAACATATCAGACCAGTTCTGCTTCCTGATGATCAAAGAAGAGAGTTTAAAATCTCATTAATGGTTTACAAAGCTCTACACAATAAAAACCAGAGTACATTTCTGATCTTCTTCAACCCTATATACCACTCAAACCTTTATGATCATCACAATCAAACCTACTAACTATTCAGAGAGTCATAACTAAACATGGTGAAGCAGCTTTCAGTTTTTGTGCTCCAACACTCTGGAATAAACTTCTTGCTCCCCTTGTGAGTTTATTTAAAACAAGGTTAAAAACCTTTTTATTTGCAGTTTCTTATTCTTCATTTTTTTTTTAAATATATTCATTTCTTCACTTAACATTATATTTAAAACCTTTTATATTTAATCTGTCTATTTTTAATCAGTTTGATTTTTCTTCTTCTTTCTTGTTATATGTTGTTTTTAACTTTTTTGTACAAGCACTTTGAATTGCCTGTGGCCAAAAGGCGCTATATAAATAGAGTTGCCTTGTCGTAAAGGAGATGGACTTCGACAGTAAACCCTGGAGAAATAATGTGTAAATTACCTAAAATGCGTTTTATTTGTAATCTAATGTTTAAATTCAAAGTCATGTTTTCTCACTACAAACTGCATTTCATATTATGAGAAGGTTTCGCTTTTGGTCCTTCCTGATAATTCCGAGGCATCGTGAAGGCGTCGCTGGTAGAACGCTTTTAGGTGACGTCATGACGCTGCAACCCAGCCAACATGGCTGACAGCATCCCGTTAAATCCGGTTCGGAAAAGCTCCAGGAGAACCGCGAACTACAGCTCAGCCAGGCTTTCCAGGTGCGTAGCGGGAGCGGGGACGGGCTCTGGGTGTCGGCGTGAAGAAAGGAACATTTGTCGGGTCCAGAACCTCGGTTCTGTTTCTGCAGCTGTGATGGCTTCATTGTAGCACCCGGAACCGGACATGGGTTCTGATTGTACAGCACCAGAACTACTGAAATCAATGTTTATTATTATTTTTTGATTCTGAATTTATTGTTGCAAGGCAGCAGAATCATGAACTGGACAGAACTTTGCTCACCAGAGCATTACGGTTCGTCTCAGCTAGCACACCAGCTTGTTTGGGCTTTTCCATATCAGGTCACATGATCGGTTCTGGTATGACGTCATGTCGGTCACATTGGGTACAGAGATGTCTTTTTAAATTGATTTTATTTTCGGACTGAATCATCAGCCTAAAACAAAGATAAAACCATCAGTTCACTCTTTACCACATTCACCTCATATCAACTTTAAAGCTAATTTAGTTTCAGAGTTTGAGTGTTAGCACAACGCCAGGGTGGAACGAAACCAGCAATGACCTCAGAGTGGCAACTGTTGCTGTCCATTAACCTGGGACAGGTCAAAGGTCATCTCTAGATCATCTGAGGTCCATCACTCTCCAGAGGAAAACATGTCATCAGCTACCAACCTTCACAGTGGGTTTAGCCCAAAGTCAGAGGTCAGAGGTCAAAGAGTGAAGCTCAGAGAAATGACCAGAAACCCAGACTTCCACCTCACTTAGCAGGTCAAAGGTCACTGAACCAGTATGGCTGCTTGGAAGGATTGAAGGATAAAGGCCCGGTCCGATCCTCTCCCTCCCTCGTTCATGTTGAAGGTTAAAGGTCGCAGTGTGTCCCACATTCTCCTCATCCGCCCTTCGCCCATTTTGGGTGCTATTTCCGCATTTTTACGGACGTTGGCCAAGTGTATTACCCACAATTCATTGCTGTATGTGACGTTTTGAGTTAAAAGGCGGATTTATGGAAATGTTTTGTAGTTTTTTTCCGTCTTTTTAGAAAATATCACGACAAGGCACATTAGTAATAAAGAAGTTTGATATGATAAACTGAGCAGAAAAAAGAATAAATAAAAAGAATAATCACAAACTGACTGAGGAAATAAAACAAAATGTCACAAATGCAAAACAAATTTCAAATCTTAAGACATTAACATGTTTGTATAAAGAATACGCTTTTATGATTTTATTTAAGCACTCTCTAAAATAAAATGATTTCACTTTAAAAATGGAGAATTAAATATATCATAATTTAACTCTTCATCCCCTGTTATAAGAACAAATTTTATTATATTGAAACTTTAAAATGGGATAGATTTATTGTAAAATATCCACTGAACATTTTCTAATAACATTATTGATGTAGTGGCACTCTGCGTCCCAAAAGTTCGTTGTACCACCTTTGCAGTTTGTCTAACAACAAATATTTGAATCACTCGACTGAAACCAAGTCTTCTTTTATGATGTTTACTTAAAGAACTCCAACTTACAGAAGAAATGAAAGGCTCGGTACAGATCGGTCAAAAAATTGTGTTGCTTCCACCGTATCCAACTGCAATCTGACCTCAAACGTGCACACGGGCAATATTAATGTTATGCATTACGTAGTGGAAACCAAAATTACTTTTCACAATAAAAGTATCCCTTTATATTAACTAAGTTATACATTCTAGAAAATATACTCATCACGAATTTCTTAAAATTAAATTAAGCATATTTATACATTTTTAATCTAAATTATTATTCTATATGAATTCCCCATTAACTGGCTCTTACAATTGAACTGGAAAAAATTTCAAGTTTATCTCAAAATCACAGTCACAAAACGCAGGAATTTATATTTATTTTGAATTTCTTTTGCATAAAGTCAGTAGAGGGAAAACTTTACACATAATTATGAAAATAATATCTTTTGTGTGGGAGTGGAATAAAAAGCTGCTTGGTTTTATTATCATCATGATTTTTAAACAAATGTTCTCAGACTAGAGGAGCAGAAAACTGATGAATTTATTGTGACATTTTTGGTTCATAAAGTCACAACATTCATAGTTTCTTTTAAGAAGGACATTTTAGTTCTGTTAGTATCTTTTTTTTTTTGGATATGCCATATGTTTGTCCTGAACTTGATCCTTGTTATTAGCTCTACTTTATACCAAACTAACTTTTAGCTGCATAAAGCAGATGGTTTTATGAGTAAAAATCATGTTTCTATTAGCCAAATGGCAGACTGATGAATTGATTATTAGTACATCTTAATATGTATTTTTTGCCATCTTGGAAATACGTTCACAGAGCGAGCCGTCTGTCGCAAAAACTAGAATAAAATCAGTTTTCAAAAGTAAATTATTGAAATAGTTTGTTTCACTGAACATGTGGGATTATGTAGAATTTTCTGTGATCAACGAGTCACAACAAAACTAATATCTCCAGCAGAAATATCTTTACTGTACATTTAAAATAATCTGTTTTGCTGTAGTTAGGGGTTGAACGACTTCATATTTTTTAAGGTCGACTACGTCATGATAATAGTCGAGTCGACTTCGACTAGTCGCAGTGATGTCATAGTGATGTAAGCGCAAACGCGTCACACCTACTTGAAGGCTTTGTCAGCTGTATTCACGGCAAATATTGACCCCCCTTCTCCATCTTTTACTAAGTCTATTATGCAGAATTAAAAGAGCAATAAACATATCATTCTTCGTGAGCAGCAGAGAAAAGTTTGTTGCACAAAGTCAGGTCTGACTTTTTTCTTCTTCTTTTTTCCAAACACCGGCTGATGCTGATGATCTCTGGATAGCTGCAGTATAGGAGTCAAATTATTACACTGACCACCATGGTGCCTTTGGAACATCACAAACCAAACTTATTATGACCGGATCCCGTTTGGTTACAGTTGAATCCAGTGCTGCGCAGCAGGACGCCCCGCTGATCAGCAGCGGCTCTCTGAACCGACATGCAGACGGCGGCAGAGATCGCCTCCATCAGATCCTCGGAGTGAAGCTTGGACATAGTTTCAAAATGTTGTTGGACAGTATTTTTATAAGAGCATAAAGCTGCCCGGTTAGAAGCTTCAATACGCAGAGTGATCAGTTGGATGGATAAAAAAGCGCACATTACTCCGGTAGTCATAAGGATTTTTTCGGCACTAGTTTATTTCACAGCAGAGCGAGCGAGCGGAGCGGAGCGGGGGAGAGAGGCCTGGGCCCAGCGACCCGAGAACGGGAGTCAGACTCCAGACTACCCCGGTCTAAAGTCTCTGTATGCGGGGCGCGCTAACCACTGCGCCACGCAACGCCCCTATTGCGGTAGCCTATGCTGAAATTTTCCGTTTCTCTTTGGTAATTAATTTACTTTTTTATACAATTTGAGCTGTTTGACAAAATCATCTAGTTCACCTTCTTTCATTTCCTTGGAAAAATCAGTTTTGTCACGTGATTGCAACTAGTCGACTGGCCCAGAAAAAAGTCATTGCAGCGAAAAGAATCGACTAGTCGACTAATTGGTGCAACCCCTAGTCGTAGTTGGACTTTTTAGCAGCAGGATGCCTAAACAGTGACCAGTCCGCCATTTTGGATGTGACGTTACGACCCAGGGCCGTTCTGTCCCAACCCTGAACTCTGAACCCTGAACCCTGATGTGACTTTGACTGAGTCCACACTTCATAGGGGGCGCAGGGCGCTGAGCACTGGGACGGGGCCTAAGAGTCCCATCTTTAGAAACAAGATGGCCGCCAAAGTGCGGTTAGCAGAGCTGCACCTGATTAAGGACAAGACTACTGGGACAATGTGATGATGAATTAGTTACAATGTACTAAACTATTTTTGACTTTGAATGATGATGAAGAGTAAAAGGGGGCAGGGCTCCTGGTTGACTTCCTCTTGGTTCTGGTTTTGTTGGACCCATTTGTTGTTCTACATAAGGAAACCCAGCAGTGCAGTGGTCAGTTTGTCCTGCAGCAGCCTGGAGCATCATGACTACAGACACAGCTTAGGATGACCCCAGCTGGGCAATCAGCTTTATCAAAAAGGAAAGTTTTAATTGTAGTCTAGAAAGTATTCTGGGCATCTGCCTCAGTAAACTGGGTTCTGGTTCTGATTGGTGGGAGGAGTCGGTCCTCCACTGTAATACCAGGCGTGTTTCAAGATGGTGGCTAAATCACCAGCAGACTTTTTCACTGTAGCTTTCATTGTTTTTGTCAACTGATGTTGATATCTCAGACTGCAAGAAGTGTCCTTTGGGGTCAAAGGTCAATCCCGCTCACCATGAGCTCAGCCATCCAGATAAGTGTCTTCCTCACCTCCTGTCCTTTCAGATTTTCTCTAGAAGATGAGCCGTCCAACCTGGACGAGATGCCCCTGATGATGTCTGAGGAAGGCTTCGAGAACGACGAGAGCGACTACCAGACATTGCCGCGCGCCAGGCGGGGCCAGCAGCGCCGGGGCCTGGGCTGGTTCCTGCTGGGGGGCTGGGAGGTCTTCTGCACCAGGTGAGCTAATCCACGGACCCACCTGTAGCAGTCAGTCTGGGTTAGCACCATGCTAACGGTTCCTTCTGCTGCTCCCAGTCTGGGTTAGCACCATGCTAACGGTTCCTTCTGCTGCTCCCAGTCTGGGTTAGCATCATGCTAACGGTTCCTTCTGCTGCTCCCAGTCTGGGTTAGCACCATGCTAACGGTTCCTTCTGCTGCTCCCAGTCTGGGTTAGCATCATGCTAACGGTTCCTTCTGCTGCTCCCAGTCTGGGTTAGCACCATGCTAACGGTTCCTTCTGCTGCTACCAGTCTGGGTTAGCATCATGCTAACGGTTCCTTCTGCTGCTCCCAGTCTGGGTTAGCACCATGCTAACGGTTCCTTCTGCTGCTCCCAGTCTGGGTTAGCACCATGCTAACGGTTCCTTCTGCTGCTACCAGTCTGGGTTAGCATCATGCTAACGGTTCCTTCTGCTGCTCCCAGTCTGGGTTAGCACCATGCTAACGGTTCCTTCTGCTGCTCCCAGTCTGGGTTAGCATCATGCTAACGGTTCCTTCTGCTGCTCCCAGTCTGGGTTAGCATCATGCTAACGGTTCACTCTGCTATCTATCAGTTCAGCTGTGGTGGATAAAGAAACCAGGTGAGGAAACAGATCAGGTCAGTGCTGCAGGTCAGGATTGTGGGTTTAACTGAAGCAGGGATTTCAGCGATTCTTGTCTTTTTTATGTTGGAAGGTTTATAATATAATTGATAAATACCGGTCATATCAGCAATATTAATACCGGCCTGAGTTTTCAGTGCTGCAACGTCCCTCGCAGCAGCAAAATATGGAGATTCTTTTTTTCTTCAGAGGTCTTTTTAATTTTTGTTTCATTTTGCTTTAACTACATTCTTCTTATGTCTACTGTATTTTCTTCAGTTTTACTGTTTTTGTTAGCAAGTCAGGAGCTGCAGAGGAGTTAAACATGAACAAGGCACAGAAACGCAGGAGTCACCTGTGTCGGGCTTCAGACCGCCGCACAACGCTCCGCTAGTCGTGCATGAAAGAGAGGATAAGGACGGGCTTTGACTGAGCTCCTCCACGCGCAAAAGACTCTGCGGTCAGACGGATCCGGACTCTTCCTCGTTCCGTCGTCCTCTGCAGATGCCAGCAGCAGCGTTTGTCATGGCGTAAACTCTCGGGAACAAACGTGTCACCATGTTTCAGTTTACTGTTGGGGGGCTCTTCATTGAAGCTGTGTACCCCCCCCCCCAGGCCTCCCAGACCCCCCACCCATGAACAAATGGGATTTTTCACAGCTGAGCAGTTTGATGCTTTCCAGTAATTTTCAGTTTACAGAGTGAAGGATTATAAAACCCAAATAATTCACAGTGAATAAGCCCCGACTGTTCAAGCGCCTTATTATTTAAATAGCATTCATTTGCTCAAATAATGGCTCTTATGAACCTGAACGGTGGGGGTGGGGGGGGGGGGGGGGGGTAGAGAGGCAGAAAACATGGAGGCCAATGCAAACATGACTTTTTACCAGAGTTCATTTATTTAGCTTTACGTTTTGCCAACTTGCTCAAAAAGTGGAAAAGCCAAAAGTCGCTCAGCATGACGGCACACAGCGACACTGCCCCCACCCCCTCTGCCCCAGTTGCCCCCCCACCCCCCATGTTTGCGTTTTGTATCAGATATGGAGATAAGCCCCATCCGTCATTAACAGGTTGAAGCAAAGTCACTCACTTTTTAAAGGTGTGGAGAAACTCTGCTCTGCTCCTGACTGTCTCTAGCAGACAGGACGGATCCAAAGCCACTGCTGGGTCTGCCAACAGGAGCTCTACATGGAGCAGAGAGAGGTCAAAGGTCACTGAGGGGAGCAGCAGTTTTATCTGAATGCATAGAAACCCAAACACTGAGGTGATGAGAGAGCGGCGGAGGGTAAACATCACATCATCGGCAAAACAAACTGAAGGCAGGATAACAGACAAAACCCACAGAGGGTGATGATGATGATGTCATATCCTGTCTTCCTCCCCAGCTGCTGCGACTGCCTGGCTCATGTCTGTCGGAGGAAGAAGGAGATGAAGGCCCGAACCGTTTGGCTCGGCCGGCCGGAGAAATGCGAAGAAAAGTTCCCAAAGAACGGCATCAAGAACCAGAAGTACAACGTCCTGACCTTCGTCCCTGGGGTGAGTCGGCGACGGGTTCTGATGCTCTGGGTTCTGATGCTCCGGGTTCTGATGCTCCATTCTGCATTTAATTATTCACAATAATTTGGTGACACAAAGAGGGTTCCAGTTCTGACTGGATGAAAACCAGTCAGAACTGGTTGTCCCAGTATTTCCCCAGTGTTCCCAGTGGCCCGTTCTGCCTCTGCATGAGGAGTTTTCCAGTCTCTAGGGTTAGGGTTAGACGGCTGCTGATCAATCAGATCCATCGTTCTGATGGATCTGATTGATCAGCAGCCGTCTGTCAGAGACGTAGAAATGATCAGAGCTGCCCTATTATTCTCTCTGCACCTAGAATTAATAAATACTAACAGATTATTACAAACACACCTAAAGGGTTCTGGTCGGTTCTGGTCGTTTCGATGCTGCGTCTCATTGTTGCAAACATCACTCAGAATTTGACCTTTGGTGAGCGTGGCGTGGCGACTGGACTGGTAATTAGCAGAGCGCCGCCGCGCCGTATCAGGGGCGGGGCTTAGCACCTGCAGGAACCTCTGAGTTCACCTGGATTTTCCTGAATGGACCTTACCAAGCTCCGCCCACAACCGACCCACGTGACCGCAAGTCTCACAAGCAAAGCTTCGCGGCGCGTTGTTTCTATGTAAACATGACTGATTAGTGCGTCATTTCTAGCGGATTTTCACAATATATCAGCTGCTAAATGGACAGAGGAACTAACAAGTTCATGTCATCATCTGGGAGCAGGTTACTGGTTTCTCAGTCACAAGCTGGTTGCAAACCTGAGGCCAGCAGGTGTCAGTCAGTTATGGTAGATCTGAACTTTGACCTCAATATGAGAAGCTACAGACTGATAGGAGGAACCAAAGAGCTCTGTAAAGGTAAAGGCAAATCTTCTGAAGCTGGGATATAATTAATTTAACTTCACATAATTACCGCGGTAGAAGCCATTTGTTTGTTAAAATTTTATGAAATATATTTGTTCTGTTTGATGTTTGTTGTGAATGACGTAAACTCACAAACGAACGAGGTAATTAGTCCAACGTTTAGAAACTACAGCGGCTGTAATGAGCCACAGCAAAGGGAAACAAAGGTAAAATAACCTGAACAGGTGATCAACTCAAAACCACTCCTACCTTTTTACTCTCTCTCTCTCTCTTTGTAGTTTAAGCACACCTGTTACCGTGGCAACCGCCTGCGCCTTGCAAGACGAGCAAAGATTAGTTAAAAACATAACATTCAGTCCGTTACCTATCAAGTTTCCAGGCTTGATATTTATTTCTCGATTATTAATCAGCGCTTCCCTGAACACAGCGACGGTTGATTGACTAGCTGTACTTGGTGCTAACGTGGCTAACAGAGTAACAGTTTAGTCCAAAGCCTTTTCTGCTAAAATAAAATCTTTAGTGTATGTCAGATACAGACACATTGCATATTGATCTGTTTAGCTAACGTAAGACTGTGTAGCAGACAGGCTTCAAGGTGTACAAGTTGTATCAGTTCTGCCTTTATGCTGTTCTTAGCTAACGGGAAGCTAAGTGTGTTTGTGAGACGGCCACGTAGAATAGGCATCAGCCAATGAAACGCAGCCGCTGTGGTAAGGTCCATTGAGCCACAAAATGAAAGCACTGAAGGAAGTCGGTGTTTCACACTAAATCTTCCCCTCTGAAACACATTGTGTGCTGAACAAATGGCGCCATCCTTCTGATCAAACCTATTGATTAGCTGATCAGCTCTGCTGCACGTTAACGCGACACCAGGGTGGCAAGACGACAGTGATGCCCCGGGGAGGGTCAAAGGTCACCCCGCTCTGTTTGCCGCATTATTCTAGAGTGAAAAGTGAGTGGTCTGTCCCAGCCGGTCCAACAGAACCAGAACCAGGACCAGAACCTGAAGCTGTGTGTTTGTGTCTCCCAGGTTCTCTACCAGCAGTTCAAGTTCTTCCTCAACCTGTACTTCCTGGTGGTGGCGTGCTCCCAGTTCGTCCCGGCGCTGAAGATCGGATACCTGTACACGTACTGGGCCCCTCTGGTCAGTGTCTCATTGTTGTTGTCCAGCTTTTATTTTCTTTTTACTTCATTTTGTGTAATTATGTTTTAAATGATAGAAATATTTTGAAAACAATTTTCCTCTAATTTTTTAACCATATTTTTATCCATGTTAAAAATTTAACTTTTCCACAAAAAAATGATCATTTTGTCTAAACGGAGTTTTATTTTACTTACTTTAATTACATTTTCTATCATTTTTTTAATTTTAGAGATATAAAACATTTTCCCTCCTTGGTCGATGAATTTAAAATGCAGTTTTTAAATCTGCTGCAGATATTTTTTATCAACATGTTTTATTGAAATAAACGGGCTGCTGGTTCTGCTGGTTCTGCTCAGGGTTTCGTGTTGGCCGTGACGATGGTGCGGGAAGCCGTGGACGAAGTGCGGCGCTATCAGCGAGACAAAGAGATGAACTCTCAACTCTACAGCAAGCTGACAGTCAGAGGTTCGACACAAACATTTCCGCCACGCAGATTGATCTGTTTACTGGGAGCAGGTTCAGACTTTTCACCTGACTGACGGAAGATGAGCTGAGATCTTTGTTTTTATCAGAAAATCACGTTTCAATGCCTCTTCTTGATCATGATACATAAATATCAGACATGTAGAACCGCTAGAAACAGCTTTAATGTTTTCCTGTTGGAGGTCAGGGTTAGAACATCAGAAATCAATACCTGATGTTTTTTCCACCGCTCTTTAAAACGACTTTCTGATTTATTGTTTCGTCGCTTTTTTGTTCCTCTGAAACTTCTTTATTTTTTCAGGTAAAGTCCAAGTGAAAAGTTCAGATATACAAGTTGGAGACCTGATAATCGTTGAAAAGGTAACATTGCCTGTTTAAATCTGTTCCTCTGGGGATATTAATGTAATGTAATCATAAGTAGTGATGTTTAGAGTTTTATACCTGCAGGCGGCCTCCTCCGCCTGCAGGGCCATCACTGGATGGTTTTTCTGTTCCTGAGCAGTCAGTATCTTACCTGCGACATGGACATCTGCTGGTGGAGAATCGGAGGACTCAAGTATTTCATTGAGATTGGACAGTTTCTCAGCTAAAGCCCTCCTTTATAATCATTTTGTAGCACTGATGAGAGAAAACGGTGGTTTGGTGCTTAAATCTCGGCAACTGAATAAAAGCTGACCTGGGTCAGAAAGCGCCAGGCGGGCCGATCAGAGCGAAGCGTTAGCAGGAAGCAGGAGGAGCTGCTGGAAACCAGGGCGGTCCACACTTTTTGGATCATGGACAAAATTCACCAAGTTGAACAAACTCAGGACCAGAGGTTTTGTTCCTGCTAAGAACAAAATCATTTTATTCTACATTTTACCTTCTAGAAAACGTCAATCAAATTCTTGAAGGCCTGAAAAAGTCCTTCAGACAGTTGCCTTAAATGAAAGGTGTAAAAACTTTGTGGATCACAATTCAGAGCAGAAAACTCTGGGAATGTTTTCACCACAACTCTCAGTATGAATCCGGATCCAACCAGAACCAGAACGGGTCAGACTCCATCAATGAATGACTGATCAGCAGCTCTGAGTCGCTTCGTCTTCATGCCTGTTAACAGATTTTATTGTTTTGCAGAACCAGAGGATTCCTGCAGACATGATTTTCCTGAGGACGTCGGAGAAAACGGGTCAGTGTCCACAGCCTGACTTGAGTCCAGAAGGGTTCTGGTCCGGGTTGGGTTAGTGGTCATAATGTTTTGCCTGGTCTTTGCGTCTCCAGGAGCGTGTTTCATCCGGACGGAGCAGCTGGATGGAGAGACGGACTGGAAGCTGAAGGTGGCAGTGAGCTGCACTCAGCGCCTGGCAGCGGTCGGGGTGCGTTAGCCGTTAGCAGGTGGCTAATTAGCGACGGCTAACTGCATGGTTTTAGTTTTTCGGACGGTTAACTGAAAAGTGCGGCTGAACTCGTTGCAGGACCTGTTCTCCATCAGTGCCTTCGTCTACGCCCAGAAACCGCAGCTGGACATCCACACCTTCGAGGGGAACTTCACCCGGGTGAGCGGCCTTCAGCGCACAAGCTGCCGGACCGGTTCTGGTTCTGGTTCTGGTTCTGGTTCTGGAGGAGCCGGCAGGCTGAGTCCTGCAGCTTCTCCTGCTGGTTCCTCATGGATCTTTATATGAGCAGCAGGTGGGGGGCGGAGCTTCGGATTCCTGGTCGCTTCCTGGCGGCCATCTTTAGTGATGCTACTGCTGCTTGGCTCCAGATTATCATCTGCTGAACAGATTATAAGTTTAGTTGTAGAAACGTTTTCAGGAGGTTTTCCTGCAATTTGTTTTGTTTTTTGCAACAAATTGTTTCATAAACCTGAACGGACCTAAAAATGTGACCTATGAACTTTAGCTGTGTATGAAAACATTTGAGCTTGAAGCTTCAGCTTGTTGTTCGCAGGAAGACGTGGAACCGCAGATCCACGAGAGCCTGAGCATCGACAACACGCTGTGGGCGAGCGCCGTGGTCGCATCAGGTGAGGAGGAGGAAGGATGAAGGTTTGGTGCGTCCAGGTTTCGTCTTTAGATGAATCAGCTGCTCAAGGGGCGATGACATCATCAGCAGAGAAGGTCAGGGGTCAGATGGTCTGACCCAGTGAGCTGGTACCGGCACCGGGCCTGGGGACATGAAGCTGACCTTGGAGTACCGACCTTTGCTCCTCCAGCTGTTAGCGTTAGCAGCTAACGGCTCTGCCAGCTTCATCAGATCTTCATCGCCTGCTCCTCTACCTCAGCCTCATCTTCACTTCCTGTTACTTCGTCTGCAGCGCCTGGTGTTATTGGAGCTCATTGAATATTGACGAGTCATTAATGGTCGCTAATTGGGTATTGATCTGAGTTCATGTTGGAGGCTGAGCTTCCTCTGCCTTGACCGAGCCGCTGGCTTTGTGTCCGTGTTTGGCAGGAACGGTGATCGGAGTGGTGATCTACACGGGAAAGGAGACTCGGAGCGTCCTCAACACATCCCACGCCAAGAACAAGGTGACGCTTTCCGAGCCGGGTCTAGTCCAATCACATCGGCTCAGCACTATCGCTTCAGGAGGGTTAGCCACAAAGCTAGCACAGGTTTAGTCCGTTCAGGTCAACAATAAATGAATCGCAGTGGCGGTTCTGGAGGTTCTGGGTCGGAGGAATATTAACGTGTTTGTTCCCTCCTTGGAGGAATGCTTTAGCCAGCAAAGCGGTTCTGGTTCTGCTAACCCTGTGGTTCTGACCCCCCCCCCGCAGGTGGGCCTTCTGGACCTGGAGCTGAACCGCCTCACCAAAGCCTTGTTCCTGGCCCAGCTGGTTCTGTCCGTCGTCATGGTGGCGCTGCAGGGCTTCGTGGGCCCGTGGTTCCGGAACCTCTTCCGCTTCGTGGTCCTGTTCTCCTACATCATTCCCATCAGGTGCCGTGTGGTTCTGACCCGATCCGCCTCCGGTCACGTTGCGGAGGCAGGAAGTGAACCTGTGTTCTGATCCGCAGCCTGCGGGTCAACCTGGACATGGGGAAGTCGGCGTACGGATGGATGATCACCAGAGACGAAAACATTCCCGGCACCGTGGTCAGAACCAGCACCATCCCTGAAGAACTGGGCCGGCTGGTCTACCTGCTGACAGACAAGACAGGTGAGCACCAACCAGAACCAGAACCTGGCAGGGAAGCTGCAGGGTGCATCCCGACCTTTTCTTCTGTGAGCGGGTCGCCTCTGACCCGAGCCGTGCTCGCTCCGCCCGCAGGAACCCTGACGCAGAACGAGATGGTGTTCAAGCGGCTTCACCTGGGAACCGTCGCCTACGGCAACGACACCATGGACGAGATCCAGAGCCACATCGTCCAGTCCTACGCTCAGGTGAGCCGCCGGCCCGGCCGCACCTGCCTGGACCTGGTTCTGGTTTTGGTTCTGCTCTGCATCCAGAACCAAACATGGAGAAGCAGCATTCAGCTTCTATGCACCACAGATCTGGAACAAACGTCTAGAAACCAGCTGCTTAGAATCGAACAGAATCGACTGGAATATTGATCAATTTATCTGATTTGTATTGATTTTGATTGAGGCGCTCATCACAATGTCATGTTTTCAGGTTTTTCAGTTGGTGACTTTCTGACTTTTATTTTTGTGTTTTTATGACATAAAGCACTTTGAAGTGCTTTGTTGCTGAAATGATCAAATAAACTTGATTGATGGACTGATCGATCGATTGATAGTTCGTTCTATAAACTAACGATAGAAAAGCTCACCAAGCCGTTTGGAGCTGGAAGGTTTCCCGCCGCTCGGCGTCAGGCGGGGAGTCCAACAGGAAAGCTGCTCCATTCATCCCTGTGCTCCCTCGGGTTCTCCTCGCTGGGTGGTTCTGATCCGGTCCAAGCAGCTGCTGGAGCCGGAACCGTCCTCCTCCCTCAGCTAGTGAGACCAGAACTCCGCTGGGCTCGGCCCGTTGGCGGCTCTGGTTCTCCTGCTTCAGCTCAGCTTTCTGTCACGTTTTATGATAAATATTCAGTTTGGACCGATCCTATCGCTAGCAAATGGATCAGTCGGAACCGGTCCTGAATCAAAATCCAAAGCTCTCTCAACCTTTCAGGGTCCGGCTCATTTGGCTGGAGGCGGCACCGGGAACGCTGCGATGGCGCGGAGCAACCCGCCGCAGGGCCCCAAGGTCCGAAAGAGCGCGAGCAGCCGGATCCACGAGGCGGTGAAGGCCGTCGCTCTGTGCCACAATGTGACGCCGGTGTACGAGTCGCACGCCGCCGCCGCCGCCGCCGGGGAGACGGAGTCGGCGGAGGCCGACCAGGACTTCAGCGACGACAATAGGACCTACCAGGCCTCCAGCCCAGACGAGGTGAGATGCACCATAATGTCATGACCGCCATGTTGGCGCCGTAGCGGCTGAACTCATCGAAACAGAAACCCGTAAACGGCTCTGAGCCCAAAGTCTTCAGGCAAAAGCAGCGGCCGCCCTCAGGGTCCTGAGGGTCCTGATAGCGCAGCCTCAGTGGAGCGGGGTCCCGAGCTCCAGGTGAGTCTACCTGCAGGATGGAAGGTGGGAGGAGCCTGACCCGAGAGACCGACTGCAGGTACTCTGGATTTTCCTCCAGCTGCTGGAAACATCAGACTTCTCCTCCAGGTTTCTCGTATTTATTGGCTGAAGGTCAGAGGTCATGCCCTCCTGATGGAGGTTAACCTGATTAATCCTCACTTCCTGCTTCCTGGGGATTTATTTCCTGGCCTGTTACCCTGGTTACCGTGTTTACAGTCCAGGGTAGCCAGGATAACTGTAGCCCTGCTGGTGGTTCTGGATCAGAACCTGGTGTCCTCTGCCTGACCCAGACGTTCCAGATGTTCTGGTCCTGCAGGTGGCGCTGGTGCGCTGGACGGAGAGCGTGGGGCTGACCCTGGTCAACAGAGACCTGACGTCGCTGCAGCTGCGGACGCCGTCCGGACAGATCCTGTCCTTCCTCATCCTGCAGGTTTTCCCGTTCACGTCGGAGAGCAAGCGGATGGGCATCATCGTTCGGGTGCGCCGCCGCCGCCGCCTCCGCCTCCGCCGCCGATCTCATCCTGCAGGAAGTAACGAAGCTCTTCTGATCTGTCCAGGAGGAGGCCACCGGAGAAATCACCTTCTACATGAAGGGGGCAGACGTTGCCATGGCGACCATCGTCCAGTATAACGACTGGCTGGAGGAGGAGGTAAGAACCGGACCTAAAGTATTCATACCCCTCTAACGTCTCGGCTCCACTGGTCTTACTGGAACTTCGTGTCCCGGCGTGTTTCCCTCCTGACTCAGCATGATGCTGCCACCACCATCAGCATGTTTCTGCTTGTTTGTGTTAAATTCATTGTTTGTTTGTGATTCGACTCTCAGGTAGAACTGATCATTTTGGCAGCTGAAGCTTCATCTGAGGGCAGCTCCTCCTCATCATCATCATCATCATCATCATCATATTGGCATTATCGAGTCATGCGGCGCTGGGGGCAGCTTCTGATTTAATTAGTGACCCAGTTGGTCTAATGAGTGTTTGTCATATTCATGATCAGAGCTGTCGGCTGTAACATCCTGCTGTCAGAGCAGCGGGCGGCGCCGCGGCCCGGCCCGATCGGCCCGTCAATAACCAATCAGCAGCTCCATCAGTGTTTTCATATCAGAAATAAAGCGCCGTCAGGCTCTCCTTGTTTATTGATTCCTGCTGGTTATAATAAGGCGTTGTTCAGCTGACCCATATCTGCGTTCATACCGGGTCGCTGCACAGAACCACCGGAACCTCTCTGGTTCTCTCCAGGTCTGGGTCAGCTCTCCGGACGATCTGGGGTTCCTAACAGAGCCCGACTTTTGGAGTCGCTGGGTTTCCCCCAGTAGACTTGGCTGGTGCGATGATGGTGATGAAGGTGAAAGGAGGTTGTACCGTGATGGGAGGGTTGCCGGTTCTACCCTCCCTGTTCGCTCTGACGTCGGTCAGTTTTATTCCTTATTTGTTGCTAATTCATCGCCTAAATTTAAGCTGAATAATTGACGGTTAAATCCTGAACAATAAAACTTGATCTGGATATTTATTATTTAGACTGTTTGCCAAGATGCTGTTTAGGAAAAATCTTTTACGTTTTGGGAGAGAGCGATACACTTGGGAGAAATGCGCATTTGTCTTTAGATATTTTATTTAGAAAATCAGAGTATCAGCGTCTGAGAAAAGAAAAGCAAGAGAGAAGAAGAAGTGAAACTTAACATACAATTCTCCTTTTATATCTCATCAGTCACATACATGGTGCCTTCCACCCATCTCTCTCTGCTGTAGGGAGTTTCTCTAAGTTTCTCCCATCTCTGGTTAATTGGTACCTCTGTCCCTAAATCCATCCTGATTCAAAGGAGTTTCGGTTGGAAAGAAGAAAAAAACATCTTCACTCTGTTATCGGTTCCATAAGTTCAACACTTGTTCAGAAACCTTCATTATCGGTTCATTCTTCCCAGTAAATAAGCCAAAGTTTAATTTTCCAAGACATTTTCCTGAGACCAAAGGTTCTGTTTGGAATTGACCAAAAGAAAATCCTGTTTTTGTGAGGAAGACTGTGATGAAGGTCGTCTCCTTTGCTTCCTGTCAGTGTGGGAACATGGCCAGAGAGGGCCTGAGGACCCTGGTGGTGGCCAAGAAGTGCCTGTCTGAGGAGCAGTATCAGGACTTTGAGGTAGGAACCGCCTCCTCTATGCGACCCGAAGCTTTCATCAGGTTCTGAAGGTCCGATCCAGCGACCAATCAGCATTCAGACTGAATGCGGGGAACCGGAAATGTAACAGCACTCTAAATATTGCACAGCTATGGATTCATGTGCAGTTCTACTTTTTCTATTTTGTCTTTCTGGTCACGTCTTGTCATGTCTTAAATCACTTTTTTGCTCAGGAAATACTTTAAACTGTTGAATTTTTTTTTTATAATGTTGATTTTATAAATATATTGAAGAATTGAAATGTGGCTTAGAAATCAAACAGTTGAGACCAGAGGAACATCAGCACAAACTCTACTGGGGGATTTTTCTGCCGTAATTTGAGAACACACATTTTCAGTCTGAAAGCCGGAATTTGTGTCTTTTGTATTCAAAACTTTTCGCTTTCAAATATTCATTCTGCTTTCGCAAACTTTTCTCTCTCCACTCAAAACTTCTGTTGAGATCAAATCTCCGCTTGCAAACGTCTTTCTCCGCTCTGAATCATTTTCTGCTCTCGGTTGGTTGGAACAGAAAAGTACCGTCGCCTGGCAACCTCTCAGCCAATAGAATGAAAGTGTTGTACCGGGTGCGTTTGTTTCCTTCTAGTGGGTGTGCCTGTGTGGCTACTAGCAATTGTAGCAACATGTAGCCGCCCAGCTTTCTGCTCCGTGTTACACTAAAGATCCGCCTGCAGAGGTGTTGATCGCCAACAGCTGCTGGTCGCTAACAGCTGCTGGTCGCTAACATGCAAAATACTTACAGGCACAATACAGCAGCTATTCAGTCAAAAGGAAAACTGAAAAACCTGCAACCAGTAAAATAATATTAAACAGCAAGGCTCTCAGTTCCATAAATTATTAGTCAAATAAATAATGTCAAGCAATATAAGGAGACATTCATTCAAAGTCAAATCAGGTTGCATTAAAAATAAACAATCCTGAGTTACTAAATTATAACTTCCTGGTAGCATGGCTAGCTGATTATTGCTGGTTCTGATTGGCAGTTTCTGACTGAGCTGAGTAATTCTGCAGAACACAGGAGGAGAAGAGGAGATAGATTATCTGTCTAATGTTAGGATGGCGAAAGTTTTAATGCATATCTAAAATCTTTTTTTGTTGTTGTTGATTAAGTTACATGCTGCAGCTTTAAGCAGGTTCAGTGTGAGAGTTCACTGCTGGCTGGAGGTTGTGAACTAAATACTACCAGTAGCGGCGGTCCAAGAGCCAGAGCAGAACCAGCGTCTTACACCGCCAGCTCGAAGACTTGGATTATTTTTCTGTTCA
This sequence comes from Xiphophorus hellerii, assembly GCF_003331165.1. Classification (NCBI taxonomy): domain Eukaryota; kingdom Metazoa; phylum Chordata; class Actinopteri; order Cyprinodontiformes; family Poeciliidae; genus Xiphophorus; species Xiphophorus hellerii. Next base: position 79,831 of record NW_022587632.1, on the reverse strand, counting down.
TTTGTTTAGCTTTCTGACCGTGATGCTAATCCGGGTGAGTGTTGGTAACTGAGCTGCTTTACCTGCCGACCGGATGTCCTTTTGTTCCTGCATTAAGCCTCGATGTAGCCAAACTCCGTCAAGTGTTGGATTTTTAAATGCTATATTAGATTCGTTTTGCTGATGCATTTTGACGTGCTTCACCCCAGAGGTCATTTTCCGCCGCAACACTCAAACGTCTCCGTTCACTCTGAGCATTAAAGTTCCTCACGACAGGATTTGTTGCTGTGCGCCTGAGTGTGAAGGACAGAGGAGATGAGCTTCACACACAGGCAACGAAGTGAGATCAATGTGATCGTTTTGCTGATCGGTCGATTATGATCGGTGGCCGATTGATCGGCACACCTCTAATATAAATATGATATATAGATAGAATCAATAGGAGCCACACAGGCTCACTCACTAGAAGGAAACAAACCCAGTACAACCCTTTACAACAACATGTAGTCCACAGTTGAGAAACAAGTAATACTATTTTTGCACGTTGGAAATATTGACAGAAAGGTGTCTAGTTTTCACATTTTCAGGGCATTTGTCTCTGGATCCAAGAAGCTCTCCAGATTATAAAAGCTTGGCTATAAACAGACGAATACTTCGTCATATCTACGATTTTCTACAGTAAGAATCGTATCTATAATAACCCTGATTAGAGATCGAACATCTGCAGCCAAAACCTTGTATTGTTCTGGAACCTTTCTTGGGGTCAACAAATGGCCCCTGGACCGCACTTTGGACACTCCTGAGCTAAGAACTGGTTCCAGCACCAGTTCTGGTTCCTGTCTGACCGGGCCCACTTCCTGTCTGAGCAGAGCCGCTACAGCCAGGCCAAGCTGAGCCTGCTGGACCGGGCGCTGAAGGTGGCGGCAGTGGTGGAGAGTTTGGAGAGGGAGATGGAGCTGCTGTGCCTGACCGGCGTGGAGGACCAGCTGCAGGCCGACGTCCGGCCCACGCTGGAGCTGCTGAGGAACGCCGGCATCAAGGTAGGATCGGAACCAGGACCGGACTCCGGGTCGGGCCGCTCCTCACCGTCCCGCCTCTCCTCAGATCTGGATGCTGACCGGAGACAAAATGGAGACGGCTACCTGCATTGCCAAGAGCTCCCACCTAGTGTCCCGGACTCAGGACATCCACGTCTTCAAGCCGGTGCGCGGGCCCGCAGCATGACGCTGCCGCTCCGTGCAGGTCGGTCAGGCTGACTGTGCGTTTGGCTCTCACCAGGTGTGCAGCCGGGGGGAGGCGCACCTAGAGCTGAACGCCTTCAGGAGGAAGCACGACTGCGCGTTGGTGGTCTCCGGAGACTCCCTAGAGGTAGGAGAGCCGAAACCGGGTCAGAACCAGAACCGGAACTGGGTGCTCCTCTCCTCTCCTCTCTCTCCAGGTGTGTCTGCGCTACTATGAGCATGAGTTTGTGGAGCTGGCCTGCCAGTGCCCAGCTGTGGTCTGCTGCAGATGCTCGCCCACACAGAAGGCCCAGATCGTCCGGCTGCTGCAGCAGCACACAGCCAACAGAACCTGTGCCATAGGTGGGCGTCCACTGGGTCGGAACCAGACCCAGCTTCCCGCTGGAACTTCCTGTGGGATTTATTCTTCACTCTGATCTCACAGTTTGTTGCTCCTGCAGGAGAAGATGAACTTATCATTTTAGGGTTTTCACTAGATGAAGCAGATTTATGCTGTAGTTTAACATCCTGAGAAGGTCAGAGGTCAGGGTTAGAGGATCGACTTCTCCTGGGAGGATGGGATGCAGCGATCTGATTGGTTCAGCTAGGGTTGGGCAATATACACTTAAAAGTTTTATCATTTTGTGGTACTATTGTGATAACAATAAAAGTGATGATTAGAACTATTTTGCTCTTTTTAGATATGTCCATTTGTAATGCACTTATTTAAGTCACCACAGAAAGACGTTTTATTGCTACACATTAACTGCAGCTATTCATATTTTCACATTGATTTTCATTTGTTAATTCTCTAATTGAACTAAGACTAAAACAATACTGACGATATGGATTGTTTTGCTTTGATGGATTTTAAACATCGGAATTTGAAATTTATCAACAATAAATAGTAATTCTTTTAAGAAATTCACTATGATAAATGATAAAGTTCACAATAAAATCTCACACCAGGTTAAGCAGCTTCCAGACAGTAGAGCTGGTAGTTCCTCCACGTGGCCACTAGATGGCAGCCTTCCTGCTTAACCACAGGGAGTTTGGTTTGTGCTGCAGGAGACGGAGGGAACGATGTGAGCATGATCCAGGCTGCAGACTGCGGCATCGGGATTGAAGGAAAAGTAAATCCTGCTATTCTGAGATTATAATCCCGTTTACTCTGCATTAGCTTCCTGCTCTGGTTCTGACCCAGTTCTGGTTGTGTGCAGGAAGGGAAGCAGGCATCGCTGGCCGCAGACTTCTCTGTCTCGCAGTTCCGACACATCGGCCGCCTGCTGATGGTCCACGGCAGGAACAGCTACAAGCGCTCGGCCGCGCTCGGACAATTCGTCATGCACCGAGGGATGATCATCTCCACCATGCAGGTTCTGCGACTGTCCCGGTTCTGACCCGATCTATTCCCCGGGACCGTCCTCTGACCCGCTTGTTTTCTCCTCAGGCCGTCTTCTCCTCCGTCTTCTTCTTCGCCTCGGTGCCGCTCTACCAGGGTTTCCTCATGGTCGGGTACGCACCCCTCTGCGCCCAGTACCCAAGGTCCAGCAGAACCAGAGGTCCAACAGAACCGGCAGAACTGGGTTTCTAACTGCCCTGAGGACAGCAGGTTCTGACTGGCCCAGGGTTTCAGAATAAAAGCATGAAGCTAGAATTTTCTGCTTGGCATTCGCATCAGCCCTGCAGGACGGTTCTGGTTCTGTGTGATCAGACCCAGACTGGCTCCGGTTCTGATGGTACCATATCAGGGGAGTAAATCCGTTCTGGTTCTGGTTCCAGGTACGCCACCATCTACACCATGTTTCCCGTTTTCTCGTTGGTTCTGGACCAGGACGTGAAGCCCGAGACGGCTCTGCTCTACCCAGAACTCTACAAAGATCTGACCAAGGTACCGAGCTCGGTTCTGGTGACTCCACGATTCTGCTGGAGGTTCTGACCGTGTTTGTGTTCTCAGGGTCGCTCCTTGTCCTTCAAAACCTTCCTGATCTGGGTTCTGATCAGCATCTATCAAGGTAAGCGGTTCTGGTCCGGTTCTCCCAGCTTGGTTCTGTCTGGGTCAGCAGGTCCCTCTGAGGTTCCGCCTCCTCTCCCGGTTCTGATCCTTTTCTCAGAGTCTCGGCTTTCTCTCCCTCTCTGTACCGTAAGCCGATCCGAGCGAAGCCGCTAAGCTGTAGCGTGACTTCCTGCCGGCGCCGGGTTTTAATTAAAGATCCGAATGGGCCGGGCCGGGAGGCGGCACCTCGGCTCCGTGTTCCGGAGGCCGCCCAGCCGGAATGCGCCGCATGCGGGCTGATATCGCAGCAATTATGCGATCAGTTAGAGGCGGATTATGCTGAATTAGCGCGGCTATCAGGATATCGCAGGTCAGAGGTCAGACCCTTATCTTCACACTCGCTGGTCCTGCTGGGAGTTTTCCAGTGAGACGCTGGGTGTCTCGGCCGTTTACTGTCCGATCGACCGTCAGCGATCCGGAACCAACAGCTGGAAAAAACTCTGGAAATCTCCAGATTCCCACCAGTTAGCTCTCCGCTGCCAAACTGGGAAACTGCATTGGTTCCCTCAGTGGAGACTGCAAACCACAGACTCACCCAGTTCAACTGAACCAGTTCAACCGACCCAGTGGGAACTCACCAGTTCAACACGGTTTTTCACTGATTTCTTTTTTATTAAGAAAGTCGACTTCAGTGAAATCCCGTTTTGAACTTTTTAAATGAGAAGCATTTCAGTCCCGTTGACCTTTGACCCAAACTCTGACATGTATCTTTGGCGCCCCCAGGTGGCATCCTGATGTACGGCGCCCTGGTTCTGTTCGAGTCTGAGTTCGTCCACGTGGTGGCCATCTCGTTCACGGCGCTGGTTCTGACGGAGCTGCTGATGGTGGCGCTGACCGTCCGGACCTGGCACTGGCTCATGGTTCTGGCCGAGTTCTTCAGCCTGGGCTGCTACCTCGCCTCGCTCGCCTTCCTCAACGAGTACTTCGGTACGGCTCCCCGGTCCTTCAGTCGGCAACAGAACCTTTCTGGACCGATTCTGACCCGAGGGGGATGCAAAGAGCGGCCTATTCAGGGAACCGTCCTGAAACCAGGGTCCCATGGGCCGAGCAGAACCGGTCAGGGGTCCATAATATCTGAGCTCCCACCGGAGCTCAGATATCAGACAAGCCGGAGCTCAGGTATCTGACAATCAGTCAGATACTGATTGTCAGGTAGCACTGACAATCAGTGCTACCTCGTCAGATTTTCCTACCTTAGCACGAATAGATGGCTAAGTCTGTCTGTCCGTGCTACCCGTCTAAAACTGCTACCGTCATGTTTACAAACTAAAACTACATCAGGTTGTTAATGTTAAATATACTGAATAACAATATTTGAGTGACTCAAGTGGAAGCTTAGCAGTTATGGTTAGCTTAGCATCGGAACAATTTCTATCCATGACGAAACCACAAGAAGATCACTTCCTTCATCTGAATATCTACCTGTTTAAAATAAAAAGCTGTAGATGTATTACATTATTAGATGTACGTATGTACTAATAATTAGAATATCCTACCTTTTTAAAAATATTTAAAATACAGAGGTGTTTGTAAGAATAAAACAGAATCGGGGGAAACAGGTTTTATTGGAATTAAATTAGACAGACGCCACAACTCTTTATTGCGCATTAATCCGTTGTATGTCTGTAATCAGATGCAGTCACAATGTGCTGATTTCACTCGCCAACATTTAGATTCCAGACAGGAAAACTCACAAAATCTCTCCTGACCAAACGTGAGGTCACAGTAAGCAAACATGGCCGACTGCAGAGAAGTTATGGCCACAGTGGAAGACTTCGTGGTGCGCCACGTCATTGTTTAGGGTTCCTCTCCATGTTTCCGCTTCTCGCTTTCTGATTGGCTACATTCAGCACCATGTGATGGCGGGCCAAGACGATCCAACAAGTTGAATATTCCCAATTTTAGACCGGAACGTCCGGATGTCCTTCAAAGCGGACCAGATCATAAAATCTCCCCAGATTATTGTTAAAATATCGTAGCAATGTAGCGTTCTGAAGATTGCTGGAAGGGGAAGCCGGGACAAAAGTCGACAGAAGAATCTTTAAAACGTTTGGTGAATTACTTTTATCTTACCAAGAGAAAAATCTGAGGATCCCAGAAATTCTGAGGTCATGGAGGGGTCAGGATCCAGCGAGAGGAAACTGGAAACATTTTGGTTCACCTTTTCCTCCAGATGTTCTGAGGTTCTGTTGGTTTGGTCCTAATGATGCTGAAAAACTAGAGGCTCCGCCCATCGCTCCTTCATCTTCCTCACTGCTTCTTCTGTCTAATGTCTGCTTCTTCTTCTGTCTAATGTCTGCTTCTTCTTCTGTCTAATGTCTGCTTCTTCTTCTTCTTTGTGATTTCTGCTCCAGGCATCGGCAGAGTGTCGTTTGGAGCGTTTCTCGGTAGGTCGTCGTCTTTTCTCTCCTCCTGCTGTTTCTGTCGCTAAAGGAGAGCTGGGTTTCTGAGACCCGTCTTGCTCTCCTGGACTTCCCTCTTGCTGGTCCTTGGGTTCAGGTTTGGGCCAAGAGCCAATGGGAGGAGGTGGGCGGGGTTTATCAGGGGATGTTAGCTCCTCATTGGTCAAAGTTTCTGCAGTGATTTAAATCTGAAGCAATAACCCGGCTTCAGTTTCCGGGTTTTCTCTGACTTTGCTGCAGTCTCTGGCTGCCAGCGCTGTAAGCTCTTTGCTGGCGGTGCCATGAATCTGCAGCGCCCCCTTCAGTAAGGAAACGGTAGCAGATTGCAGTCTGAAGTGACCCAATTCCGTGTATTTTTTGGGTTTTTTTTTTGTGAAATCTGATTTTCTTTGTGGCCGTTCACACAAAGAAAATCGACTTGGCTGTGACCTCCAGTGAGCTGCAAACGACCTGAAAGTGTCCCGCATGCGCAGTAGAGGGCGCAATAACGTCACTCAGAGAGCAAGCGCAGTGTTCTGCCAGCCGCCATAGCAGAAGAAGTGCTCAGTGTTTGTGGAAGTAAACATAGATGCTAACGGTGGAGCTTAGCTTACAGTGTTGAAGTCGATGTCTGACCGGAGCAGCACATCAACAACTTGATCTTCATTACGGTTCGCCACGGTGGTTGTTTCCTTTTGTCCGCTTGCGCGTATCAGGACGCGGAATAGCGACGTTTGTCGAGTATCAAAGACGTTGGGGTTGGATGGGGTTGGATGAATGCCACCTGCCCGTACAGACGGGTTCCATTTGAAAAGATCCGATATGTATCGGATTCAGGACCACATATCCAAGTGGCCTGAGTCGCATTGGAAAAAATCTGATCTGTCATGAAAAGATCAGGAACAGGACGCGTTGAGGTAAAATAAATAAATAAATCGGATGTGGGTCACTTCAGGCTGCAGTGTGAACGTAGCCTTAGACCACATCTAGAAACGTTTTAATTTGTGGCCCTCCTCTTCCTCAGACCTGTCCTTCATCACAACATGGCCGTTCCTCTGGAAGGTGTCGGCCATCACGCTTGTCAGCTGTCTTCCTCTCTACATCATCAAATACCTGAAGCGTAAATTTTCTCCTCCCAGTTACTCCAAGCTGTCGTCCTGAGCGGCGCCCCTGCTGGCCGAAGAGGGAACATGGCACCGCTTTGGGTCCATCTGCCTTCAGCTCTTTTAAATATTTCCTGAAAGCTCCAGTTTGGTTTTCTAAACTGATTTTTTTTTACTGATGTTTTTTATTTGACGTGTTTACGGCTGCGTTCTGTTGAAGGACTTGAAAACTTTGAGTAATTCCTCATGTTTTCACCACAAACTCGCCATCCGGCCGTAGAACCATCAACCTTTATCCACGCTGAACTGGAAACGTCTTCAGCAGGAAGCGGCGGCACGTTTTGTGTCTCCCGGGTGTTAAATTCTGCTGAGCTCCTCCTGAAAGCGGCTTTTAGGCAGAATGAGTTTTATCATTCAGTCTCTGCTGGAACAAGCTGCTGAAAACAAACCTGGATGTTTTTTCTAGGGACGGATCGGCCACAAACTGAGTTAAATTTACTGGGTTTTTTTTACAGTTTTCTGCTCTGGTTTTCTACTGATTGGATTGTTGTGTGTTTCTGTTTCATTCCTCATTTTGCACTGCAGTGTCAGTATTTATTTCTCAAAATGTTCTTGATTAATAAAAGAAACTGAATGCTGGCGAAACGGCTGATGTTCAATGTTTGATGAACTTCCTCTGGTGGCCACCAGGGGGAGCCAGAGGCTGATTTCTGCACACACAAGTCATGTTGTAAAGTAAGTGCACCTTTGTTCCTGCGTGGGATTGAAGGTTCTGGTGGTTCTGCAGGAGTTCAGAACCGTTTGGACCGTCCGGACCTTCGGTCTCTAAAGTGAAAATGAAACTTTTCAAAAGTTTGCCGAAAATCCACTAAAACTGCAGGATAAGTTTTTGACTTTCAGGAAATAAAACATCAAACAGAAGAGTTGGATGATCTCTGCGGTTAGAACCAGTGGAAGGTTCTTTTGGGTCGGACTGGATTTGGTTCTTAGGATGAAGTTATTGAGACTTCATCTCTTCAGAATAAAAGTCATCTGACCAAATATTCACGAGGAGACCGAGCTCCTTTCTGCTTTTCTCTCCAAGTCCGGTTCTGGTCGTTCGGGTCTTTGGAATTCATTGATTATTAATGTCATGTTCTGAAAATAGAATTACATGAACTAAGAAGCTGGTCTAGTCAAAGTCCAGACCTCGTCCTGACTGAAATGCCTCTGGATATTTCTGCAGTTGAAATGAGCAGAACCAGTGAAACGGATAAGAAGTTCTGAAAGGTTCTGTGGGCCGCTGGTTCTTATTTTTCTCGTTATGCTAATTAAATTTTTTAAAATCGCGGCTTTGTTCTTCCCAACAGAACTTGGAGGACACCGGACCACGGGTTCTGTTTTCCAGCAGAGATGGTCTGAGGAGGGAGTGAAAACTAAAACGAGCCGGTCCTGGTGTTCAGAACCAGAAACTTCCACTGGGTTCTGATGTGACTCAGATCTCGTCGGGTCAGTTGTGCTTTCTGGTTTCCATCAGAGGAGAGCATTTGGCTTCCAGAACCTCCGACCCGTCCCCCTTCGGGCCCGGAACCTCTGAGCCGCTTGGACTCTGATTAGAACCGTCTGTGTGCGTCCGACCCGCTCTGGTGCTGATTAGTGATGAATGTGATGGTCCGATGGCTTCAGCGAGTTCAGAACCTCTTTCATCTCTGTCGCTGCAGGTCCATTTGGGACAACCTGAAGTTCTGCAGGTCGGGTCCGACTCATCAGACATCTCGGTACCGCTCAGTTTGGCTTTTCTCCTGAATCTGGGTCGGATGAACATGAAGTTCTGCAGGTATCTGTCATGGGTCACACGGGTCATCTGCCTTTATTTTCATGCTTTTAACTTGAAAGGCATTTTCCTTCATCCTGTTGCGCGTCCAGTTTCTCCCTACAGTCGCCTGCTGAAGGACTGAAACTCCATCTGAAGTTAGTTTGGGTTTCAGGGCCTGAACTGGATTTTTACAAACTTTTAAAGGACTTTTAGTGGAAGTTTATTTTTGTATAAATGTATTTGTCTTTGCGTTAACAACACGGATCTTTGGTTAGAGACAAAAGATAAATCGCTGATCTTCGTGGCTGGGATCAGCGTCCGCTTTAGTTTCTCCCTGTTGGGTTAAAATCAGACATGCTTTGGTTTAGTTGTTAACTAGTTAGTTGGGTTGATAATGGTTGGGTTTGGATTAAACCACAGAATCAGAAATCATGTTGATATTTCACTTAAATAATTTGATTACAATTAATAATTAGATGAGAATTTAATTTTCAAATCTGAGAATTCATTCAAAAAATTTTCCAACTTTACAGCTGAAATAAAACAAACGGAGCAGCTCAGGTCGCTGTCCAGACCAGGAGAGCCAACACAAAGAAACACAGGAAGGATTTAGCGGGAAATCGAGGAAACAAGAGAAGAGGAGGCAGAGACGGAGATCCAGACCGTCTCTAACATGTGACAGACGCATCATGGCATAAAATGGAACAATCTCACTTTCAGACCATCGTCAGTCGGGTCAAAGGAATGTTCAAAAACGGATGGAAATGGGAAAAAAACTCCTGAATTAAACTGCCATCCAGCAAAGGCCCCGTTGGTCCCGCTGGCTGAAAAAGCAAAAGATGCCCTCTAGTGTACGGACACAGAAGCTTCAGTAGGTCTACGTTAAATCAGGGAATTCAAATCTTCTTCCTGGCCACAAGGAAAAGCTTCAGAGCTGGTGTGTCTCAGCTGGAGGTTAACTTCTGTCGGTTTTATGGGAGTTTTTAAAAATGCAATCTTCATTGGTTTTACATTAACCCGACCGGATCGATCTTCTAATGTTGTCATGAAATGGCTGAATAAGCAAGTTTGAGGCGAGCGGGACGCAGCGGTTCTGCAAACACTTGACTCCTGAACTCGACTGGCTCTGTCCGAAAGTGGGAGCAGAAACACTCAGGCGGAAAAGCCGCAGCTTTTCTCCAAATTAGAGCGTTTATTTTTCATTCCTGCAGCCGGAGGAGAGCCGCCATTAAGCTATCTTGTTACTAAGTGTTGCTCCGACCAACATCCTTATGAAGACAAACACACTGGTCTGAAAGGTCAAAGGGTCGCACAGCTTTAAAGAGACGATGCCACTCAGCGCAGGAGAATTCACATTCCAGCCATTCTGCGTCCAAATGTTGCTCTGATCATGTTGCAGGTGACAAAACCAGTTGGGAACCAGTTAGGAACCTGGTGGGAACCAGTCTGAAACCAGTCTGGAACCAGTTAGGAGTCAGTCCGGAACCAATTGGGAACCAGTTAGGAACCAGTCTGGAACCAATTGGGAACCAGGTGGGAACCAGTTAGGAGTCAGTCCGGAACCAATTGGGAACCAGTTAGGAACCAGTCTGGAACCAGTTAGGAACCAGGTGGGAACCAGTTGGGAACCAGTTAGGAACCAGGTGGGAACCAGTTGGGAACCAGTTAGGAACCAGTCTGGAACCAGTTAGGAGTCAGTCCGGAACCAATTGGGAACCAGTTAGGAACCAGTCTGGAGCCAGTTGGGAACCAGGTGGGAACCAGTTAGGAGTCAGTCCGGAACCAATTGGGAACCAGTTAGGAACCAGTCTGGAGCCAGTTGGGAACCAGGTGGGAACCAGTTAGGAGTCAGTCCGGAACCAATTGGGAACCAGTTAGGAACCAGTCTGGAACCAGTTGGGAACCAGTTAGGAACCAGGTGGGAACCAGTTAGGAACCAGTCTGGAACCAGTTAGGAGTCAGTCCGGAACCAATTGGGAACCAGTTAGGAACCAGTCTGGAACCCTTTAGGAACCAGGTGGGAACCAGTCTGGAACCAGTTAGGAACCAGGTGGGAACCAATTGCGAACCAGTTAGGAACCAGGTGGGAACCAGTCTGGAACCAGTTGGGAACCAGTTGGGAACCAGGTGGGAACCAGTTAGGAGTCAGTCCGGAACCAATTGGGAACCAGTTAGGAACCAGTCTGGAACCAGTTAGGAACCAGGTGGGAACCAGTCTGGAACCAGTTGGGAACCAGTTAGGAACCAGGTGGGAACCAGGTAAAAATCTATCAGGTCGACCAGAACTGCAACATTGCTGACATGAGTCGGTCCAGAACCGTTCTGAAGGCTGACCGGGTCGAACTGGACCAACTGGACAATATCAAGATGACCTAAGAGTTTTGCACAGTTTGAAACGTTGGCTCTGTGGCGCCGCTGCTCCGAACTCCTGATCATGTGTAACTGGATCATTTCTGCGATGTTCTGGTTTCATCGGATCGGGTCGCGGCGCGGTCCGATTTGAACAAACGGGAAACAGGAAGTCCTACGGGAAACAGGAAGTCCTAAAGCAAACTACAGGTAAGTCCTCACGATCAGAAAATTTATTGATGTAACTTGACTTAATGATTGATTCTATATTGCATTGTGATTCTGTGTTTGTTATGATGTAAAGCACTTTGAAATGCCTTGCTGCTGAAATGTGCTATACAAATAAAATTTGATTGATTGATTGATTGATTGATCAGAAGTTCACTTAAATATTGACATTATGAAATAGATTTATTTGTTACAATAGCAAACACTGAGCTAAACCTATAAATAAACCGGATATATTGAGATAAAAAATGAACAGGACCTGACAAAAGGGGTAACTACAATACCACAGAAGAAGAAATAAGGAGGCGGGGCTCCCGGTCTTAAAGTTACACGGTTAAAATAATGACGGAGTTTTCCAAGGTGCTTCAGGAAAGACGATCCGAAAAGAGAAATGCGGCCCGGTTATCTGGGGATGAGGACTCTCCCTTCCTCCTCCTCCTCTTCCTCCTCCTCTGGGTGCGTGCGGAGGCATTTGGCGCGTGCGCGCCTGCTGCGTCAGAGCGCGGAGCGGCTCGGGGTGATCCCCGGGTTTATAAGCGCAGGAGTTTCTCAGTGCGTCACAGCGAGCCGCGCAGCCAGGATCCCCCGGCCCGGTCCCGGTCCCGGTCCCGCTCCGCCCGGGATAGAGAGAGCCAGGAACCGACCGCCTGTTTTCTGCCAGCGGAGAGTTTTTCTGCTTTTGGACTTTGTTCTGGTTCGGAGCAGATGCCGTGGTTCTGACCCGGTTCGAACCACGCAGCAGCTGGAGCAGCTCCTGTATGGAGGATCTGAACTTTTACCACAGAGGAGATGAAATCTGCAGAGGAAGGTGAGTTCACCTTTTCCTGTCTGGAGTTTGGACTCTTTGGACCCGGTTCTGGTTGGTTCTGGAAAACCCAGTTGGATTCCACCTGGAGCTGAACCTGGGGCTGATCCGGTCCCAGTGGGCGTGGTTCGGTTGAAAATGGTCCCGAACCTTTCCTGACGTGTCAGAGTGGCTGATGCTTTGTTTGGACCAGACAGGCATGAGGCTGGTCGGAACCGTCTGGACCCGGAACCTTGCTGGTCGGATGTGAAGTTGGCTTCAGTTTTCAGCAGTTTGCGGTTCTGTTCAGTCTGGGTTCTGAACCGGACCTCATTGTAACATTTCTATCAGAGTCATTATTAGCTTAGTTTGAGCCCTGAGCATGATACTGCTGCCACCGTGTTTTCCTTAGCGCTGGTTTCCATGGAGATGCTAACGTCTCCCTGCTCTCCCTCCAGATGCCTTCGGCTTCTCGCCCAGCGTCAGCCTCTCCGGCCCTCTGGCCTCCCAGTTTCTCCAGTCCAGCCCCACCATTTCCGTGTCCGTGGCGGAGCCTGAGACCTTTGACCCCCGTGACGACCCGCAGTCGGCCGGCTTCTACCCGCCGGTGCGCCCGGACGTCAGCGCGGCCCTGGAGGGCCCCCGCATCGAGATCACGGCCTACGGCCAGTCGTCCGAGGACGAGCCGCAGCGGGGCGGCATCCCAGCCGCCCGGCAGGTCGCCTCCATCGTGACGCTGCCGCTACCCGGCGCCGACCTCTACCGCGACCCCAGCTGCCTGAGCCCGGCCAGCAGCGTGTCGTCCCGCAGCGGGCTCTCGGACGCCTCTTTCGAGTCCGGCTTCTCCTACAACTACGACAACTCGCCCCAGAACTCGCCCTGGCAGTCCCCTTCCGTGTCCCCGAAGGGCTCCACCCTGGCCCTGCCAGAGGACGCCGCCGCCACCTCCCCCCGCGCTGATGCGACAGACGATGGCTGGACGGTGCCACGAGGGTCCGGGCCCGGCTCGCCCTGCGGAGCCAAGAGGAAGTACAGTCTGAACGGCTTCCCGCCGCCGCCCCCCGACCCCTCGCCCCGCGTCTCGCCCCGCCTCAGCCTGGCGGAGGACAGCTGGCTGCCCATCACCAACCAGTACACCAACTCCGCCATCTTGGCCGCCATCAACGCCCTCTCCACCGACGGCATGGCCGACCTCGGCGACGGCGTCCCCATAAAGGCCCGGAGAACCAGCCTGGAGCTCAGCCCCACCGTCAGCCTGAAGCTGGAGCCACAGCAGGACGAATGCCCGGCCCTGAAGAAGGAAGGCTACTTCCTGGATGTTCCTCAGAACCCGTTCGGCTGGACGAAGCCCAAGCAGTTCCTCAGGTAAGGCCGGCGTTCAACCAGCAACCTGGACAGGCTGGAGGGTCAGGAGACCAGAACACAGGTCCATCTCCTGGCCCGGTTCTGATCCTCTCCCTCCTGTTGCCCGGTTCCAGCCCGTCTCTGCCGGCGCTGGACTGGCAGCTGCCCAGCAGCTCCGGCGCCTACAGCCTGCAGATCCACGTCCAGCCCAAGTCGCACCACCGGGCGCACTACGAGACGGAGGGCAGCCGCGGTGCGGTGAAGGCGCTGGCCGGGGGACACCCGGCGGTCCAGGTCTGTATTCCTCGGGTTTGTTTGTTCTGACGGCAGGTCCGGTTCGGTCTCTGCGCCCGTCGTGAGGCGGACCCGTCCGCTTCCTGTCCAGACGACGGTGACTCACGGTTTTCCATGACATCTCTGAGCGGCGCAGACAGAAATGCGGCGGGCCGCGGGAGCTGAGTCATGGTCCGGCTATAAACCCGTCTCCTCGGTTCTGGGGAAAGTGAAGCAGTGGACTCTGAAAACGGCTTGAGACATTCCAAGCAGCTTCACAGGCAGACGCTAATTAAACAGCTACAAGAAAATAGAGCTTCAGAAATGAGCCTTATGAATACTGCTGAAATATATAAATACTAATGAAAAACTCTGAATGCTGCTGAAATATTTCTTGAGGTACAGAACTAGAAAACTCAAGAAAACTGTTTGAAACACCTGAAATTTGATGAACAGAAAGTAGAAAAATTATTGTTTGAAGTCTGTTTGCAACAACTTGCTGCTGTCAACATGGAGCCAACATGGAGTCACGGTAACCCAGGGTTACCGTCCAGGTGAAGTGACGCAGCCTTTGGAGCTGCTGCAGTAAAAACTTCCTGGTTTGAATCCCGCTGCAGTCCAGACCCAAGCAGAACATCTGACCACTTTACCTCAGTCTGGATGGGAGCAGGCTGCCTGTGTGTGAATGCATCATTCATTCATTCATTCATTCATGGACAGATGGAAGCCAGATCTCACACAAACGGAGCTCAGACCTCCAGAACAGGAAACTCTGAGTCCACATGGGTCGTAACAGGACGGTTCTGTTCTAGAGCCTCTCAGTCCAGAAGTTTTTCTGCAGCGGCTGAAACATCTGGAAACGAAGACATTTCCCAGCAAGCGGCCGACGCTCGGCTCGTGTTCCTGAGAAGGTGCTAACGATTTAATGACGGGCTCCTAGCTTCCCCCCCCCCCCCCCCCCCCCCTTCCGCCACACAGACCACCCTTTGTTTAGGCCGCTTCCCGCCCGGCTGACATCATGGCGTCCTGCGGAGGAGGCGGCAGCTAACCGCAGCGCTGACTCAGCCCTGCTCCTGTGGTGGGCTCGGGGGGGCCGCAGCCCCGGGCTGCTGGGCTGACCGCAGTTGCTCTCGTCTCTGAAGCTTTAGTTCTGTTTCACGTGGGGTTATGCAGAGGACTGAGGAGGAGTCACTATCCTACTGCAGAATATGGAGGAATGAAACGTCCAACATCCATTGAAATACCTGCAGACATGATATATTTCTCTGGAACAGCGCCTCCTGGTGACAGCGTGAGGGAACTGCTCCTTTGGTTCTGATTGGTTCTGTTTCACACTAAATTTCATCATTTTCTGGTTGAATCGTTGCAGTTTGGACAATATTCCCTCAGGTTCTGCTGATGCATAACCATGGCAACAAGGTATTGCTTTTCTAACTGGGAGCAGCCGATTAGCATCTCAAAGCCCAGATACCGCCTGAACTTTGACCCCTAACCCCAGAGGAGTTGAAAGGAGGCGCCTTGGATGCCGAGAGAGGAGGAAGTTCCAACCGTCTCTTCCGTCCATCTTGATCTCTGGATCAGATCTTTGACTCCAACGTGTTTCTGACAGAGCAGCAAAAGCAAACGAAGTGGATCAGCAGAGCTGCTAACAGCTGCTGCAGTCATCCAGGACGTGTCGCTATCATCTCTGCTAGCATGTTAGCATATCAGCACAGTGTCTTCAGTCAGAGGCCTGTCCAGATACGCTGCAACATTTACTGCCCTTCATTACAAACGTTTGCAGAATTGCGTTAATATTTTGCTGATGTTGAAAAAACAATTTCACAATCAAGGTGTTTCCATTACATAAGAAATCAAATAAAAATTTCATGTGAATAAGTTTGTTGATGCAATAAGTCATTAAAAACAAGCCGTGCCGTCATCCTCCTGCCACTTCCTGTCGTCGTCTTCTTGTTTTCCACCAGCAGTAAAATCCGTCTGCTGACTCCTCAGTCACTAATTTCAATAAATAGCCTAACCTCAGCACCAAAATCTATTAAAACATGTTAACCGAGTTTCTTTACAAATGTGTGCGTCTCCAATCCATTAAGCAGATTTATTTTCATCCATTTTGGGCAATTAAACAGCCGATGGGAATGCAGCTAATGAGCGCTAGCAGAGAGGTCCAACATTTCATGTCCCTTTGGAAAAAATGAAGGATTTATGAATTGAATAAAAGGTTAAATCAAATAAACTGAGAAGTCCTTTAGAATAATCAATGTTGATAATGCTAATGCTAGCATTTTACCTCCTGTAGCCGGTAAAACCAGCCGCTGGTTCCAAACCGTTCCTCTTGCTCCGACTGGACCTGCTCTGGACCCCTGGAGCCTCACTGCGGGCTCCAGGGGCTCGCAGTGAGGCTCCAGGGGCCCGCAGTGAGGCTCCAGGGGCCCGCAGAGAGGCTCCAGGGGCCCGCAGTGAGGCTCCAGGGGCCCGCAGTGAGGCTCCAGGGGCCCGCAGTGAGGCTCCAGGGGCCCGCAGAGAGGCTCCAGGGGCCCGCAGTGAGGCTCCAGGGGCCCGCAGTGAGGCTCCAGGGGCCCGCAGTGAGGCTCCAGGGGCCAGTTTTTCTTCTGGAGGTGATCATTTAAAGAAAATAAAATTGCACCAAACAATCTTCGGAGCTGCAGCAGCGTCTTTATTAAAGTCATGACTCAGATCAGATGGGAAGAAAAACCTCAGGTTCTGGTTCTGGTTCAGGTTGCAGCTCAGACAGAAGGAGTCTGTGAATAAACCTTAGTTGCTGGTTGTTGCTAAAGAGTTAAAGCTCCATGACCAGCAGAGTCTGACTGCTGGACACAAGAACGTCTTTGCTTCAGGGCTAGCAGCTAAAACAAGCCGCTGGCTTTGCTTCGTCCACAGGACCCTGACACTTCACTTCCTGTGAACTCTGTTGAGGTTTTAAATGTTACCCAGTGCTAATGTTTGCCTGTCAGTTTTGCAAAGCGCCAGTTCAGAGCCAAGAAAGTTGCCTGCGGGGGCATGCCGTGGTGGCGTAGGGGTTAGTGCGACCCACATTTGGAGGCCTCAAGTCCTCGACGCGGCTGTCGTGGGTTCGACTCCCGGACCCGGCGATGTTTACCGCATGTCTTCCCTCCTCTCCTTCCCCCTTTCCTGTCGGCCTACTTCGTAAAAATGGGACTCTAGAGCCCACAAAAAAGACCCCCTGGAGGGGTAAAAAAAAAAAAAAAAGAAAGTTGCCTGCGCTGCAAACAACCATCATCCCCTAAAGAGAGAAGAGCCAATCAGAGCGATGCAGCTGTTTATATAAGTTCAATGTTTGAATATTGACCAACACAGACTGAACATCTTCCGCCACCATCGCTAAAACTACAGGCAGACTACAGAAAACGCACGGCATCATTCATAACTTCTTCTGTTCGCCGATTGGCCCAGTGGAAAATCTACTGGAGGGAATCCACTTCAATGGGAAAAATTCCAGACAGAGGACTGAAGAGAGATGAGAATCGTGCGTAATAGCTCAGGAAGGCAACGGCTAGGCTAGTACAGGCAATCACCTGGAGACCAAATAGCATCATGGAGGAACACAGCAACAGTTCATGGAGGTTCTGTTTCTGTTCAAAGCAGCGTTCGGTTCTACCACAACAACCCAGCTTTCAACATTTGTTAGAGACGTGGAGACAGGAAGTCCTGGTTCCTAACCGCCACTCTTCTCTGTCCTTTCAGCTCCACGGCTACATGGAGAGCGAACCTCTGACCCTACAGCTCTTCATCGGCACGGCTGACGACCGGCTGCTGAGGCCCCACGCCTTCTACCAGGTCCACCGCATCACGGGAAAGACGGTGTCCACGCCGAGCCACGAAGTCCTGCACAACAACACCAAGGTGCTGGAGATCCCGCTGCTGCCAGAGAACGACATGCGCGCCATGTGAGTAGAAACAGGAAGTAGAATTAAAAACCAGCAGCTAACAAGTTAAAGCTGCCTCAGGATGAGGAGGGATTATGATGATGAGTGGGCTGATGAAGAGCATGGGTAGGATAAGAGGGGAGATGAGGAGGATCCGGTCCGGTCTGGTCCTTTCTGGGTTTAACACCAACGTCTCCAGACTTCGCTGCATGGTTTCTGTTTGAGCCGTTGGTGTTTCGTAAAGTGATCCAGGACAGAATTCTGATGGATCCGGATCATTGCCAACTGGTTTGAATATGAAATCTATTGGGAAAGTCCGGCCTAACCCGTAACCCGGCCTTCAGACCGTCGATCTGTGTCTGCAGGACTCGGCTCTCGGCTTCCACACCTGATTGCTTCACCAGAGCTGCAGACAAGAATGTAGGGAGTGTTGAAATGTGTGCAAAAGTTGACATGAAGTAGCCTTTAAGGAATGCACCATGGAGCGGCTCCACAGCCGAAAAGCCAGAGACTGTTTGGAGCGACTCGCAGAATGAAAGCAGTTTGATGGGAGCAGCAGTCAGACGGGGGGAAACTCCAGGAAAAACATTTCCATCCCCAAGCAGATCCAGGAAGGAAGATCTGTTGGTGCTGATGTGCGATCTCACACCTCACTGAGTTTCTCTCCCGACAGAATCGACTGCGCGGGAATCCTGAAGCTCCGTAACTCCGACATCGAGCTGAGGAAGGGCGAGACGGACATCGGCCGGAAGAACACGCGCGTTCGGATGGTGTTCCGGGTTCACGTCACCCAGCCGGGCGGCAGGACCGTCTCTCTGCAGGTCGCATCCAACCCCATCGAGTGCTGTGAGTCACCATAGTTCTGTCCTCTGCAGCCAAACCAGTCCAGTCTGGTTTAACATAGTCCAAACCGGTCCAGTTCAGTCCAAATCGGTCTAGACCAGCCTAATCTAGTCTAATCTGGTCCAAACCGGTCCAGTCCTGGTTGAAACTCCAGAAGAACTCTCTGAACCTCTAGACTCAGATGATCCTTAAACATGAAAATGTGTGAAATGAGGAAATGGATCAGCCAAAGTAACACGCCCTTCCTGACACAGCGGGACACTGTGAATCCCAACACTTCCACACTATTCAGAACAGGAAGTTTATCATAGGTGATACACGATGCTCTGCGGTTTCCTGTCTAGACTCACGTCAGACAGGAAACAGGCAGGCAGCAGCTTGAACTGTTTTAGCGCTTAGCGGTTAGCTAAAGCAGGCGAGGTTTCCCTCTCAGTCAGATTTTAGATTTTAGATTGTTGGTACCAGATAATCAGTGATGTGTTGGTAGAAGAACATGTTGAGCTGACTGAGGTTCTTCTGGACCCTTAAGAGTAAAACTCAGTGAATTTTTCCTGGACTCCAGCTGACCTTCAGCACTGGGAGTTGACCTCTGTGATGTCAGCGGTGAAACGAGCCGCTGTTCGTTCCTCAGTTCCGCTCTGAGCCGCAGAGGAACCCACAGGTTTCCAAACATGGAGAACTTCATCATAAGCAGAAGGGTTGAAGGAAACCCCCTGAACCTTAAACCAACATCTGGAGGCTGGACTTTGACTGGGCGCCTTGGTGGGACCCAGTAAAGGTCCAGAGGGCTTTCCAGCAGAAACCAGTGAGGCAAAGTTAGCAGCACATGTAGAGCAGAGCCTGCAGCCGCACAGCGCTCTGGATGCTCAGGCCCGCATGGGGAGTGGGTGTGGATGAGCCGTGACCGGGTTCCCGTCTCCCCCCGCAGCCCAGAGGTCGGCGCAGGAGCTGCCGCTGGTGGACAAGCAGAGCCTGGAGACGAGCCCGGCCCCCGGGGGGGGCACCATGGTGCTGGACGGACTCAACTTCCAGCACGACTCCAAGGTGCTGTTTGTGGAAAAGGCTCAAGGTAAGAGGAAGAGCTGCAGCTCTGTGTGTGTGTGTGGGGGGGGGGTTGTGGGTGTGGGTTTGTGTGTGTGTCTCCCTTTGCTTTTGGAGAAACCCCAGGAACCCCCCCCACCCCCGCAAAATATGGTCTCTCTGCCAGAGCGCCACATGTGGAGCAAATTACTGCGGCGTATTTTTAACCCAGCAGAAGTTTCCATTGCCTGTTGAGAAGAGGAATGATCATAACAGTGTGTGTGTGGGTGGGTGTGTGTGTGTGATGTGGATGCAGACCCTGCTGCTCAGTTTCGGCTCCCAGATGTTCAGCTGAGGTTTATAAACAGTAATTAGCCTGATTAGCTTCAGCGGCGCTTCACGAGGAGTTGGGTGGAGCTACAGTTGGGTGGAGGAAGTTTTGGGTGGAGGCAGAGCATCATAGAGATCGGATTCTTAGTCACCATGGCAACGGAGAAACCGGCTTATTGTTTGCTTTGTGAGGACGGGAATTGAAAACTTCCGGCTGTGGAGCCGTCAGAGGGAATGGAGACGCTGACCTCTTGACCTTTTCATATCCTTCTCCATTTATCACTGAGACCTTCACAGCAAAAATATGTGAAAAGAAGAGAGGCAATTTCAGAGCAGAAAACAGGATGAAGGATAATATTTTAGCAAAATGAAGACAAAAGCTTATGATAATTAACTTTAAGATTCAAGTAAAAAACATTAAATCACGGAAAGAAATTCAGCTGCTGGATGGGAGACAGATCTGGAAGATTCAAATATAAAGACGCCTCATAAATATACGTGATTTTATTAACAGGAAAGAATTCCGTTTTACAGTTAAATACTTCAGTCTACAAACTTGCTAATCTGGTAATACACGACTAAAACCACAGAGAAAAAGATAAAATGATGAAGAAACTAAAACTAATGAAGGTAAAAACTGTAAAAATATCAAATGTTTTGCTGTTTAGAGACACTGTAAATAATATCAATAGATTCTGAGAGTCCGCTGAAATAGTTTTGTTTTAGTTAGCCTTTAGCCACATTTAGCTTAGCTGCCATTAGCTAGCTAGCAGGATGTTTTGGGACATTTTGAAAACTATGTAACTCAGTGGCATGAAAACGATATAAAATGCCAAGAGATAAGCTCAACCTTACAGAAGTATTGGTGATGACAACACTCCCCTGAATGAGGTTTTAACTGACCAAACTCGATAGCTGGCTTTAGCTGCAGCCTGCTCCTCTGAGGACAGTTCTAATGTTTAATACAAAGACATCTTAAAACCGAAGCACCTAAATTTATCATGCTAAGCTATTATTGCCACCCAGCCACCACATACTGTGAATAAAGCTGCGATGGACGAGAAGAGCTTAGGCATTCTGCGCGCTACATCGGAGTCAGGAGCCGTTAGCTGCTCGGCTAGCAGCCAGCAGTGGTCCATGTCAGGCTGGCGTTAGCTAGCATTGCTAGCAGTTAGCAGTGGTCCGTGTCAGGCTGGCGTTAGCTAGGTGTGCTAGCAGCTAGAAGTGGACCCTTTCAGGTTGACGGACAGCAGTAGCTGCTTCTCTGCAGTCATAGCTGGTGTTGCGTTAACACAGCTGGAAGCTGCAGAGCTGCAGTCTGAACCCGGCGAAGAACAAATCATCTTTGATCAGGAGGAAGAAGATGAAGGAAGGAGCCGGTTCTGACAGGGACCGGATCAAAACTTCAGCTCTGCTCTGAGTTCGACATTCTTCCATCAGCTGCTGCCTGAATATGACTGTCTTTAGGACCTGGAGCAGCTGCTGCCGGGCGTTCCCTGTTTGTTTTCATGAGGGTTTCCCTCCGTCTGGCACCGGCTCTGGAATCCTGGGTAATCCTGGCATGGAAACACCCCATAAACCACACACACACACACACACACACACACACGCCCACACACGCACCCACACACACACACACACACACCCGCGTTGCGTCGGTTCCGATGGTTGTCGGATCGTTTCCAGATTGGATCCGTTTCTCTGTTTCTGCTCTCAGATGAGATTCTGGAGGAAACACCCTGGTTTTCCTTCAGATAACTTTTCACAAGTAGGATGGACAAATTACCGTTTATATTTTATGATTAGTTAATATTACTATACTGTGTTTATGTCCACCGGCTGATATTAGCTCGGGTAACACCGGGTTCAGCCCCGCTAGGAAGGCTCACCCAGATTTAGTCAATCTTAAAGTTAAGTTGTAATTAGTCCCTAACATTAATTTAGATGATCTGACACAAGAGTGCATCAGAAATAAAACAATATTATTATAAATATATTATTATTGTAATATATGTTATATTCACATGACTATTATTTATATTATATTATTTCACTCTGTACAAAGTAAGATAGCTCCCAAATCTCCCGTTTTTGTTCTGAATGTTTCTTAAAGACTGTGTAACGCTCGGGTTGTATTTAAGGGAGGAGAGGAGGCGGCAGACTCGTCTGGGCGATCAAAAACGCACAGCCACACTGGTACTGGGAATTTCCACAGTGTTGTCTTTTAATAAACTCTCTTCACCAACCTTACAAGCCCGGTTGAACGGCTGCTATAATATCAAACATGCAAATTAGCAGAGTCCAAACAACCCGTAACATTACTAAGGAAAGCTAACCTATCGTAGCACGTTTCTCCCACGCTCTCTACAGAGTAGCCGTGGCGCATACTTGTGACGTCACTAGCAACACTAGAGTGTCTTAAAGAGACACTACACAATTACGGCTGTTACATATTCCCCCCCGGTCAAAAAAAGGCTGCCCTCAGCCGAACACAGCAAAGGCACAGTCAATACTTCACCAGTCTCCATACATAGAGAAACTGTTAAAAGTAAACTGGGAATATACAGCACAATATTGAAAAGCCGGCATACATGACAGTTTCCAACAAAGTGAATGTCTACTTGGACAAACATTGTAAAACGAAAATAGACTTAGAGCATTCAGGACAATTACAAAATGAAATTCCCATTTTGTACTTTTTTTTTTTTTTTTTTTTTTTGAATCACTGAACGATATGTAAGAAACATTCAAACATGACCCGTACAGAACTTAAACAACAGTCATAACATCAATGAACACAAAGAAACATAAAATGCAAATAAGGTCACTTCAGGTCAAACCTGGAAGTATGAAAAGGGTTGGTCCACTTGTGGACTGACCAGTCAGTGGTGACCCTCGGAACACGTCTTGGTCTAAAGTTATAAGAAACCCCAACAGCACACCCGTTGTTATCAGGGGGCGAACTGTTAACATCTGTCTCCAAAGCAGTGTCAGTGTCTTGAACAGAGTTTTGGTCCAAAAAGGGTGAAACAGGGTCAATGTAGTCAAAGTCAGTTTCAGCTGGGACGTCGCCAGAGACCATAGCAGTGGTGACAACATCACAGTCAGGCTCTGGGTCCAAAACAGCAGGGGGCAAGCTGCTGTCTTGTAAACTGAAATCCAAATCTGCAGAAGCCTTTCGCCTTGAGTGTTTGTCAGATGGAGCTGTAGCCCAGGTGTAGAATGGTTGAAGGTTTGCGACATGAAATACTCCAGCTTTCTCTCCAGTGTCTGCTTTGGTTAGACAATAGTTCACATCAGACATCTTTTTGTAGACACGGTAGGGACCCGTGTAGAGAGGGGCTAGCTTTGCCGAAAAGTTAGTTGATGCATCTGACTTTGGGTGTGATTTTGCTCTGACCAAATCTCCAACTTTAAAAGAGACTGGGCGTCGTCTTAGATCATAGTAATGCTTTCGCCTTGTATGACTTTCTGCGAGAACCGTACGAGCATGGTCATGAGCATCTTGAATCGAAGCTCTCAGGTGATCCGAGTAAGAAGTCTCAGGGTCGTCCATTCCTTCCCACGACGGCTGAGTGATGAGGTCCAAGGGAGTGTCCAACTCCCGTCCATAGAGCATCATTGATGGGCTCAAACCTGTACTCTCATGAGGTGCAGTACGCAGTGCAAAACAGATCTGGGGAAGATATTTGTCCCATGAAGTGTGCTTATCCTCAATATATGCTCGAATGGCTGTTTTCAGTGTGCGATTCACACGTTCAGTTGCATTAGTTTGGGGATGGTAGGCAGTTGTCAGTCTGTGCTCAGTTCCAAGTTTTGACACAACATGCTCAAACAGTTCACTGATGAAAGGTGTTCCCCTGTCTGAAATAAGGTAGGATGGAGAACCATGTCGGGCAAATATATCGGTGATGAACTTATTAGCAGCAACTTGAGCTGTTGCTTCCCTCACAGTGCTCACTTCAATCCATTTGGAGAAATAGTCCACAAAAACAAGGATATATGCATTTCCCCTTTGAGTGCGGGGTAGTGGGCCAATGTAGTCCACACCCGTGTACTCCCATGGTCTCTGTGGTTGGATTGGGACCATAAGACCTGCTGGTTTTCTCTGAGTTGGCTTAGTGGTTTGGCATGAACAACATGACACCACATATTTTTTTACATCAGAGTTCATGTTTGGCCAGAAGAATCTGAGACGCAAGCGTGCCAGAGTTTTTGCAATGCCTAGATGTCCGGCTGTAGGATGATCATGGTAATACTTGAGCAGATAACTACGGAGTGCAGTAGGAGCAAAAAGTTTAATCTGCTTGAGTGGGTGAAGACCACACTTTGTTTTTGGATCAATGAAATATAAGAGTCCATCTTGTACAATGTACTGTTGCAGATCTTGGTTATCCTCCTCCCTCTGTTGGTCATTTTCGAGTTGACGGAGCAAGGTGCCTGTGACTGGGTCCTCCAGCTGCAACTGACGAACATGAGGACGGTCAGACACAATTACAGAAGGCAGAGCACGAAGATCCATGCTTCCGATCATGGCATAGGGAGGAAGAAGATCAATAGGTGCATCCACATCAGGGAGGGGGTTACGTGAAAGGGCATCAGGCACCTTATTACGTTCTCCAGGTTTGTGAATGATGCTGAAGTCGAAATCCTGAAGGCGAAGAGACCACCTGGCAAGCCTACCAGAGGGATTGGGTCGAGACATCAACCACTTGAGGCTGCTGTGGTCGGTGTAAATAGTCACATGTAAACCTTCGACATAGGGACGGAAATGTTCCAATGCCCAGATAACAGCCAGACATTCTTTTTCCGGAGTCGAATAGGGCTTTTCTGATTTATGCAGAGCACGGCTAGCAAAAGCCACAGCTACATCTTTGCCATCCTCATCTTTCTGCATCAATGCTGCTCCAAGTCCAGCATCACATGCATCAGTGTGGATGAAGAACGGACACGTAAAATCTGGGAACTTGAGGACTGGTGCCGAAGTTATGGAATGTTTTAGAAAGTCCACAGCTGCTTGGCACTTGTCATTCCAGTTGAACGTCACATCTTTTTTTGTGAGAGCAAAGAGTGGCTCTGCATGACTGGCATAGTCTTGTACAAAGCGGCGGTAGTAACCCGTTAGGCCAAGGAACTGTCGCACCTGCTTTGTAGTGGTTGGCACTTTAAACTCAGTCACAGCTCTCACCTTGTCGGGGTCAGGATGAATGCCAGATGGTGTAACACGGTAGCCAAGGAAGGTGAGTTCTGTAAGGCAGAATTGACATTTGCTCAGTTTCAATGAGAGGCCAGCAGATTTAAGCCTGCTAAGGACCTCCTCTAGGTCATGTAGATGCTGCTCGAAAGTTGGTGATGCGACAACAATATCATCCAGATACACTGCACATGACTTATAAATCAGGCCAGCCAGAACATTGTTCATAAGTCGTTGAAAAGTTGCAGGGGCATTACATAGGCCGAAAGGAAGGACTTTGAATTGAAACAGACCACAATGCGAGATGAAAGCAGTCTTTGGTTTAGCCTGTTCAGCAATGGGGACCTGCCAGTAACCTCGAGCAAGGTCTAATGTTGTCAGAAACTTTCCTCTTGATAAAAAGTCCAATGATTCATCCACGCGTGGGAGTGGATAAGAGTCTTTCACAGTCAGTTGATTTAGACCCCGGAAGTCAACACAAAACCGTGGTTCACGAGGGGGTTTGTTCACAATGACTACAGGAGCTGCCCATGGTCCAGATGCAGGTTCAATGATGTTATCCTTTAGCATCTTTTGTACTTGTTCTTCAATGATTTGCTTTTTAGCTGGGGAGGTGCGGTAAGGTGGTAGGTTAACTGGCTTTGCATCCCCAGTGACGATGACATGTTCTGCCAAAGAAGTGCAACCTAGGTGACCATCAAACAGATCACTGTAGTTATCTAGCAACTTTAACAGTCCTCCTTTTTCCGCAGAATTTAAGTTAGCATCTTCAACTTTTTCCTTAAGTGAGACCTGTGGAGTGTTCTGCAGAGTCATCGTTCCACACTCCAGATCAGCCTCCACAAAGTCGTTTTCACAGGGTTCATCCAGAAATGGGGGATTGTCATCCATAATTACTGTTCTGGTTGGGACATGAATTGTTAGTGAAGTGCGAGTCATAAAGTCCATCCCAAGAACTAAGGGGGATGACAGGCCCTGCACTATAACAAATCGTTGATAGACTGACTTGCCCATAAATCCAATGGTCAACCAAGTTACTCCCAATGGATTGCAGTCAGTGCCGTTGGCCAGTCTTATGGGTGGGGAATGCCACTGATTCTTTAATGAGACATTTTGGGTCTTTTCAGGTATCAAGTCTGCATTTACTGCTGAAAGCGACGCACCTGTGTCGAGTGTGGCCTCCAGAGCTGTTCCTTTTAAGTTCACTTTAACTCTGAAAGGAGTGTTCCAAGATGATTGTGAAGCTCCATCTTCAACGTGATTGAGCATAGGTGGTGAATTTGGGACTGACACAGGCAATGAGGGCGGAGTTACTGACCGGGGGGAGGGTTGGCCCTGTGAAAAACTCTCCCCCCCCTGAAGTTTCCCTGCTTCCTACCTGTTGGGTTTGGTTCTCTCACCACGTTAGCGCTTTTTGGTTCTGCAGGTGGAGTTTGGGGACGCTCTCTGGCAGATCTTGTAGAATGTCGAGCTCCATAATACTCAGTGGAACAGTTCGGACATGTGCGGGATGTAACACCAGGCATGGAACATTTAAAACAGTAGGGTCCATCATCAGTTCTATTTTTCATCTGGACTCTTGATGGCTGTAATGGGCTGGTGCCGAGAACAGAATGTAGCTCATGGGCACGCAGCACCAAATCAATTACTGACCTGATAGGTGTTCCATACAGTGCCACTCTGTACTTCTCCACTGCATGTTTACAGATAAGGTCAATCTGTTCTTGCTCAGACGGAGGGTTCCTCAGTCTTTTGAACTCACTGAGCATATGGGCTGCAAACGTTGGGAGAGGTTCTTCGGGGTGCTGGAAACTGTCCAAGATACCTCTCATAATATGCTCCTGGTTGTCAACAGGTAAGAACACAGTTCTGAAAAGTTCACAAAATTCAGTCCAAGTAGATACATGAGAGCTGAGAACACTAAACCACTTCCTTGGTCCCTTAGCTAGGAAATGTGGTAGTTCTCTGAGAATCTGAGTGTCTGTTAAGTCCAGTGAGGTCTTGTAAGCATTGACAGACTGCAGCCATTCCTCTGGATGAAGACCACCATCATTAGTGAACACAGTCGGTTCTAATTTTGCTTGGTGCAAAGCGGCAGCGAGGACTCTGGTAGTATTAATTAACTGCAGCGAATCCGAATGTGTCTGAGACGGAGCCCTCATGGACTGAGTGGGGTCAGGTGCTGAGTTGTATTGCTCTTTTTTCCTGGTACGTAGACTAGGCACATATGGAGTAGATGACGCCTGAGGGAAAGGTTGAGTAACCTGAGCACTTGGGACTTTAGGGACTGTTTTAGCTTGTTGAGTCCAACGCTCCAAAATATTTTTCTGGAGATCCAAAGATTCATGTAGACATTGTTGAAGCATGTCCACCTCTTCTTTTAAACTTTGTACTTTATGTTCTAGGTCAAGGGTATTGTGTCTGGCAGCATTGTGGTTTGGGAGCAACCTAAAGTCCAAATCATCACATAGATCAGTCAAGTCAGGATGAGTAGCCATAATGCACACTTATGTGAACCCAAGTCTGTATAATGCAAGTTATGCTGGAATAACTTCAGTTTTGGTCACACAGAAATAATTCCAAGAATGTTAGTTATTAATTTTAGCAGTGTGAAAAGTTGAAACACATTTAGCTGTACACAGACATAAACTTAGAATTTCACATGGGTAGAATTTTTTTTTTTTTAAGCCAAACACCCTTAAAGATAGTTTCCAAATAGGAACCTTCAACCCAGTCAAATCAAAAGTCAGCAGTTAGGAACACCTTCAAATTATTGTTTTTTTTTTTTTGTTTGTTTTTTTTTGTCCTCCTTTGTCTTTTTCAACCAGAAAAAATTATGCTGCTGAGTCCAACGAATAGCTTCCGTATATTTGTTTTAATCCGATCTCAGTCAGAGTTTAAGACTTTCCTTTGTCCCCTCTTCTCTTATTTTGCTTTTCGAATACTCACGGCTTCAGTTAGTATCTTCTCAGATGAATTTGTCTTGCAGCTCTGATCCGGTACAGAGCTGAGTCCAGTGAGAAAGTTCCGAAAGATCGTTCAGGGGGAAAACAAAGCCTGCAGCGCGGCTCAGCCGATGAGGGTTTTCCGCTTCACTCCGCTGTGCATACATGCACATTCAGAAATTATAAAGCATAATCCGTCTCACGTCCAGGCAGCGCAGTTGATCCAAAGTTGTCACGACGAAGGGTTTTAATAGGGAACCATATTATATACAGAGAACAGCTTTGAAGAATCCGCTCGTTGCCATGGAAACGCTCCGTCTTCTGCGTCTGGGCTAGCCTGGTCCGTTCCCACGAGGTATGGCGGACATCCACTATTTTGCAAAGTATCTCCTCAACGTTTCAATCATCAGCTGGTAGAAGATACTGCCTTCTGAGGTCCAAGATAAAATGTTCGGGCGCCATTTGTAACGCTCGGGTTGTATTTAAGGGAGGAGAGGAGGCGGCAGACTCGTCTGGGCGATCAAAAACGCACAGCCACACTGGTACTGGGAATTTCCACAGTGTTGTCTTTTAATAAACTCTCTTCACCAACCTTACAAGCCCGGTTGAACGGCTGCTATAATATCAAACATGCAAATTAGCAGAGTCCAAACAACCCGTAACATTACTAAGGAAAGCTAACCTATCGTAGCACGTTTCTCCCACGCTCTCTACAGAGTAGCCGTGGCGCATACTTGTGACGTCACTAGCAACACTAGAGTGTCTTAAAGAGACACTACACAATTACGGCTGTTACAACTGGATGTGATGAAGAAATGAGAAACGGATTCACTGCACAGGATGAATCTGCTGAACCACTCTGAAGGTAGAATATATATAACCTAATATATATTATTCAGTAATAATCGTTATTTAGTCACGTCTGAGATATTTCAATGATTCTTGAGAAGTGGGACAAA
The DNA here is from genome assembly GCF_003331165.1 of Xiphophorus hellerii. Lineage (NCBI taxonomy): Eukaryota > Metazoa > Chordata > Actinopteri > Cyprinodontiformes > Poeciliidae > Xiphophorus > Xiphophorus hellerii. Next base: position 51,123 of record NW_022587632.1, on the reverse strand, counting down.
ATGGTTTTAACCCCCCCGCCCCCATTTTAATTATTCCTCAAGCTTATGTACACAAATATGACAAATAATGTTTTGGAAATGTAAAGATGATAAGGTGCAGGCTCCCAGTTGCAACATTTTTAATGGACCTGACCCAGAACTTTGTCAACACCATTTGACAAAAATAAATATAAAATTATGTTTTAATGACCCTATTAGTGATATTTTTACTCAGTTTTACAGACAAATGTTTCTCAAGAAACAAAAGAAATAAAACAAAAAACAACATAAAGTCCATCTGACGGAGTTAACACAGAACTGAAGGTTTTGACAAACTAGTGAGTAAAAAGAAAAACTTGATACATGTGAAGTAATGACATTTATGTAAAATGAATTAAAATGAACTAACTGCACATTTAAGTGAGATTTGTCAACATTATAACTGAAAGAGTCACAATGTCAGTTAAAAACTGATGGAGTCGACAAAATGCCAAACTACCTCAATACCATGTTATTCTGAAGGAGGCCATATTGTAGCTCATCAGGTTCACGAAATCTTTACAGTTTACAGAAATTAAACATTTAGTTCACAAAACTTCAACAAAATTTAGTAAATTGTCAGTTATGGTATTGACACATCATGGTTGTGACGAACAACTTAGGAATAAAACAGAAGAAAAACTAAATAATAACATAAGCTAACTAGCCTAGCCTAGCCCTGTTAGCAAAGGAAGAGAAAGGAAGACGGGCGTGCCGTGATGGCGTAGGGGGGTTCGACTCCCGGACCCGGCGACATTTGCCGCATGTCTTCCCCCCTCTCCTTCCCCGTTTCCTGTCAGCCTACTTTCGTAAAAGGGACACTGGAGCCCACAAAAAGACCCCTTGGAAGCAAGTACACCTCGCTGCAGCAAACAGAATGGGGCGGGGACGGACAACTGTCAGTCTCATACCTTATATGGAAATGGGACTATTTCATTCCGGAAATGAAGGGGGCGCTAGTGACACTATTTCCTGTACCGACCGTGTTATAATAATTATACTAATAATAACGTATTTATGGGACTGACGGAAAGGTCCGTCCCCGCCCCTTTCTGTTTGCTGCAGCGAGGTCCTTCTCAAAAAATTTATGAGTGGCTGTGTGCTTTGTAAATTACTCATCATATATCATATCAGAATATTATATTCCTATTCTGTTTTCCCCACTAAGAATGTTTAAATATGCTGAACCATGTGTCAATACAATTCAAAAATACTTGAATAAATAAATATCCTTGTACATGTAGCTATAATAACTGTTTGAATGAGTTTTCCAGTAAAAAAGGGTTCAAATCTGTTTAGAGAGTTATTATTGATTAAATGCGCTGATCCTTCATTGCGCTTCATAACGCTGAGTGGAGCAGTCGCCCTCTCCAAGATGGCGGCTGGACGTCTTGTCAGATAGACAGAGCGGTCCATGAGTCCTTTAATGATCTGCTGCGTTCCTCCATCTTGGAGAACTTTGTCTCGGCCGTCTTGTCCTCCGTCCCGGTGCAGCTCTAACCGCAGTCCGACAGCCATCTTGGTTCTAGAGAGTAGAGACTTTCAGGGTCACGACTTTGACCTTTGACCTGCTAATTGAGTCCTAGAGAGTCTGAGATGGACTTCTGGGTTTTTTGGTAATTTCTCTGACTTTCATGCTCTGACCTATGACCTCAGGTTGAATGTGCTGGGAAGACTGGCAGCTGATGAGATGTTTTTGTCTCTGAAGAATGATGGAGGTCAGAGGTCAAATACTCCTGCCTCATATCATGATGAGGAAGAACTTAAAGGTCACTCTCTGCAGGAGAAGCTGCTCTGGACAAGAGGACTCATTGCAGAACCAACCAGAACCTGCCTGAGGGTCAACATGCTGGTTCTGTGTATTGTTGCCATGGTGACCCTGTTCCGGCGGCTCTCAGCAGTCGGCGGCACCGCTACCTGCTGAACCCGGTCCGGCCAGCGGAGGACAAGCAGCTCTTTGAGTCGCAGCTCATGTGTTTATATTTACCATCTGCTGCAGGCTGGGCGGTCCTGGGCGGTTCTGGGAAGTTCTGGACGCATGCCGCTCACAGCTCCACCCAGCTGCAGCACAAGGAGCCGCTTGAGTCCAGTTCTACACAAAACATGACAAATGACTGAGGCGCGATGTCTGATCCCTCGCGCCGAGAGCCTCACAGGAAGGATTGGAGTAGGCCGCGGAGGCCGGGAGGCGGCCTGGGCGCAGCGGGAGCGGCAGAGGAAACTGGTTTACAAGCTGGCTGGACTGGGAGCGGTTTTCTGGCTCCGCCGTTAAACTGGGGGAACTGGAGGCAGTCCAGCACAGCGGACTGGGAACCACAGCTGAAGGTTGTTCCCTGGATCAGAGCCGATGAACCAGGGATCCAGAGCCGGAAAATTCCGGAACATTCTGGAAAATTCTGCGGTTATTGAACAGCTGAGCTGCAGAAACGACCGGAAACAGGCGGCAAAAAGAAACAGAAAAAAAGAAACAGGCAGTAATGGGTAAAGTTTTCTACATGAAAACTGGGTAAAGTTCAATCTGCTCCAGGAGAAACGGAGAACAGCGGCTCTCTGTCCTGGTCTCTGGGCCGCATCAACTTGCCGACTGTTTCAGCTCCTGGTTTTACCAGTTGAAACAGTCGGTAACAGGGCCGTGCAGAGACCTTTGGAGGGGCAGGGGCTCAAAGTTAAAAAGGGGCACATTGAACAAAAACTCTGTACAACAACATAGCAACAATCCATAATAATCAATAATCTAACTGGATCCTACTGGATCATTGCCATCATGCAGGAAATGCAAAGCAAATCTAGTCTCTATTTTCCCCAACAGGTAAAAAGTTTCTGTTTCTGCTGCTGACAGTCCTGGAGGGCTGAGCTGATCTAAGACTGTAGCTGTTAAACAGACCAGAGGAGAGAAGGTCAAAGGTCATGAAGTTATGAAATAAGCTAATTTGCTGCCATTTTACTAATGAAGCCCTAATAATATCTATTTAACCTCTAGAACAACCTGGCTGCAGACTGATTTATAGATCAGAAACTCAAAGGGGTTAAAACTATATAATAGTTTGATGTTAAACCTCTAGATCTAGAATTATAAGACTGGGATATCAAGGCAAAGAAAACTCAGTAGCTGCTGGTAGGGGCCATTCAGGGGCCTCCAGACATTCAGGGGCCTCCAGACACTCAGGGGCCTCCAGACATTCAGGGGCCTCCAGACACTCAGGGGCCTCCAGACACTCAGGGGCCTCCAGACATTCAGGGGCCTCCAGACACTCAGGGGCCTCCAGACACTCAGGGGCCTCCAGACATTCAGGGGCCTCCAGACACTCAGGGGCCTCCAGACATTCAGGGGCCTCCAGACACTCAGGGGCCTCCAGACACTCAGGGGCCTCCAGACACTCAGGGGCCTCCAGACATTCAGGGGCCTCCAGACACTCAGGGGCCTCCAGACACTCAGGGGCCTCCAGACATTCAGGGGCCTCCAGACACTCAGGGGCCTCCAGACACTCAGGGGCCCCTAGAAATGGTCTAATTGTAACACAGACCATAGATCTAAACCTGTAGCATCATTTATAGAGAATAACAATGTTATTACATTTTATTTAATGCATCAGCTGAGAAAAATAAATAGTACATTTAGGATTTAACTAGGACGTTTACTTTGTAAAAGTTTAAAGAATCATCTTGATAGTTTTTATTGTTGTGTTACCATGGCTACAATATGGTGTAATCTTTGTATTTGAATTGGGTTTGTTCACAAATACATCACAGCCAATAACCAATAATCAGTGATTGATTTTAAACCTGGTCTCCCTCTCACAGATTCACCTGATCGACATTTAAACATGTTAGTGATGCTGAGGTTCTTAGTAGGACGGGGGTTCTGGCTAAGGCCCCATATTACCTTGGGCCGGCCCTGGAGGAGCAGCTGCTATGATGAACATCTCTGGAATCCACCTGGAATCCACCTGGAATCTACCTGGAATCCCCCGGTGGCCCCTGTCAGTCCCCCGATGCTTTGGAGACATTTTGGTTCATTTCATTGTGGCATGTTTGGCTTTTTGCTGCGGTTCTGATTATTGCTACAATATTTTCTCTGATGTTTATTTCATGAACTCTAATTGGGCCGAATCTTCCTTTAACACTTGAGGTTCTGCAGTAACTTCTGTTTACAGCCCAGAACCTCCAGCGGCTTTAACCTGCCTGGTAGAAACGTTAAGGAGAAGCAGAGCGAACAGAGAGCAGGTGGTACCAGGTGGTACCGGGTGGTACCGGGGCTTTGAGCTGCGTCGTGACTCGCGGTGACAGTCGGTACCGTGTCTTATATCAGGATGTCTGATATAAAGACAGATATTCTTTCTATCTGTCGGTGGTTCCGACCCAGACTGCCTGTAGTGAACCGGGCTTTTAGCAGAATGATGAAGTTAAAGTCAGAAGTTTCTCTGCAGCATTTCTGAGTTTAGGGGTGAGGCGGGTTTTTTCCCGCTATTCTGAGGACAATTACAAAAATATAAATAAACAGTTTTTGTAATGTCAACATCAGACCTACGTTTTTATTCACAAACCAGTGTATGAAAAAATATTCTTACCCATAATTTGATGGTTAGAGGCACAGATCCTCCTCCTCCTCAGCATGGACCCGGAGTCTGAACAACATGGAGGCTCGGAGAGTCATTATTAGACTGAGGGCAGCCAGTTTATTTTGCTGAATAATGATATTTAGCTAAACATTATTGCTGAGGGGCACAAAGCAGGCCTTCTGACAGACAAATTAATAAAATAAAAAACTGAAAAAAAAAATTATTTTGGAAAAAAAACAACTCAAAAACAGCACTGGCGGCATCAAGGATAAAAGGGGCGGAGGGTCAAGCCCCCTTCGTCCCCCCCTCTGGACGTGCCTGGTCGGTAAGCCCGGTCTGAAACAAAAAGTGAAGCTCCGAGGGTTTGATTAGGAACGGCTGGCCGAAATTAGCGTTCATAAATCGGATCAACCTTGAGCTCGGCGCCGCTCGCTCCACGGATTTTGGAATATCCAACATCCAACTTGAAAACAACTTCGCTGCGGTAGTTTTAACGTTTTAACAGCACAAAAGGAGACTAACGAAGGAGCCCACTTTGGTTTGTTTTGGAGCAAGATGGGGGGACGGTGAACTCTGGATGACCTAAAAAAATGTTTAATATCTCAGAAACCAGAGCTGCACAAACGAAGCAACAACCGCTCAGACTATTTGCTGGATTTTTTGTGGGTGGAGTCTCAGCTTCTCTCAGCTCACTGGCTGACCGAGCGTCCAATAAATTGGGTTCAGAAAAGTTTTACTGACGCCTGATTGGCCAGTCGCCTCGGATCACCTCCGATAAAAAGCAGCAGGGAGACCCGGTCGCTGATTCCTGTGAGAATAGACGGCGGGTTCCGGCCAGGCAGCTGTCGGGGTTCTGACCGCGGCGCCGGGCTCTGAAGAACGACCCGATGTATCCGCCTGTGATGTCACGGTTTTCTGATCCGCCATGTTGTCTCCTGCAGACGGCCACCATGTCTGGGAGAGCGAGGCCGCGGTGGAGAGAGACGCGCTGAGGCCGGTAAGAACTTTTCATCTCATCTGTAAAATAAACCAAACTAAAGATTCTTCACGCCAACCCACCGAGTCACTTCCTGTTGGACACAAATCTGCGACTTTCCGTCGCATATTCAGTTGTGTTGTTTCAGTTAGCAGCTCTGCATTCAGAAACAGGCTCGTTTATCAGCAGCTCGCCGCGTTTACACGCAAAAGAAAACAGAAAACCTGAAGATCTGAGGAACAGGAAGAGAAATGTTCTGAAGTTCCACTTGATCGGTTCAGCTCTAACAGCACTCACTGTTTCTGCTCTTCAGTTTTCTGAGAAGAACCTCTCTGCAGCAAACAGGAAGGGCGGGACGGACCGCTGTCAGTCTCGGACCTTATTTGGAAATGGGGCCATTGCACTCCGGAAGTGAAGGGGGCGCTATTTCTTATATTATCCGTTTTTCCCGTTTTTATTTTCTTTTGAAATCTGTGATATATCTTCATCTTTAGGAAGGATTTTCACTCTCAGCATGTTTTTGAACTTCTCTCTCTTATTTACTTCAGTGCAGCTCACAGTTTTTAACAGATTCTGTAGCTTTCTGTGAACTTCTACATCTGCTCCTTAGTAGGATATTTTCGGGTCTGATACTGCCTCTAGTGGCGTGGGGGTGGTAACACAACTAATGTAATTACATTATTAAATCAGAATACCACAAAGTCTTTATTATTTATTATTAATTCTGGCATTACTGGAACCGTAAAAGATAAATCCCCTCACTAAAGAACATACCTTTTCATTTTCTTAAGGAAGTAGAGCTAATTAAATGACATAAACAAAACCTGAAAGTGATTCCAGTTTCACTCGATGGCCAACCTGTTGAAACTGGTAAATTTTAAATTCCTTGTCATTCCTGGACAGTCAGCTCAGTTTTGCTGAAAACACTGGCTATATCTTTAAGAACTGTTTTCAGAGACTTTATCTTTTTAGACCCAGAGATCTTTGGGTTACCCAACCAGAGGTTGTGTACAACCAGTTAGTTAGAGGTTGTTGAGTTAAAATGTTAAAACTTAACATTCTAACTTGAGTTTTAACTGTTGACTGTTTTAACTTTTCATCTTTTCAGCTGGTTTGGTCACATGAGCTGCAGAACAACAAAGAAACTTTTCAGAATATTTTCAATGGCAGGTAAAATAATAAGTAATAGTTTGAGCTCATGAAGGCCTTATTGTTTTCCTCTGGTAACTATAGAACATCTATTAGAAGAGATTTATTGACAGAGCAATAATTATTCTTAGCCAAACTAAATGATAACATTTACCTGTAGCATGCTAAGTGTTTCACTCGACGCACAAATTATTGATATTGTGATTCTATGAAAGAGTTTTATTTTATCATTTTAGAGTTGAAGAAAAATTTCCACCTTGGAAGACTAAATAGTTTCATCTTATTTTTTCCTATATATAAAACTCTACCAACAAAAAGTCTCAGAATAATATACATGGCACCGTAAAAATAAAAATTTTAATTTTTGATTGTGTCTGTTTAACAATCCTGGTTGTAACAAACTGTGTTGATATTCTTCTGTGAACCTAATTAATTTGTTTATTGACTTTTGCTCAATTAAATTTCTTATGTATACATAAGAAATGGAAAATATAGGAAATAGCGCCCCCTTCACTTCCAGAGTGCAATGGTCCCATTTCCATATAAGGTCTGAGACTGACAGCGGTCCGTCCCGCCCTTCCTGTTTGCTGCAGAGAGGTGGACTTGAGTTTTCTGGAAGTTTGTTCCAGATCTGTGGTGCATAGAAGCTGAATGCTGTTTCTCCATGTTTGGTTCTGGATGCAGAGCAGAATCAGAATCTGAGAAGTTTGACATTAGTCCCAATGTTCTGTAGCTGGTAGAAGGCTCTGGAGGTTCAGGTCAAAGGTCAGATGGTTTCTGGCTGGAATAACTGTGTGTTGATTCTAGATCTACAACTCTAGATTGTTCCTCTTTAATAACTTCATAAAGTTTTGTCTCATCCACACTTTGATCTGTTCTTAGCATCTGTTCAGTGATTGGATGGGGTCAAAGGTCACCTGGTGACATCGTAATCCAGGACAAATAAAGCTAACATTGTTAGCAGCTAGCATTAGCTGTTAACAATGTTAGCTGCTAATTTGGTCCAGATTGTATGGTTTAGTGAATCAACGGGTTTTCATGCGTTTGTTTGGATTCTTAATAAATAAATAAAACATTATTATTAAAGGCAGGTCAGAGGTCAGCTGGCTGGTTTCCAGGCTGCTGGACTGGTCCCAGTTTGACCAGCGACTCTGTCTAATCGGCCCAGTTCAACTAATCGGAGCGATGAAACGTTTTCCTCGGCTGTTGATTCAGGAAGTCGAGTTTTCTGACAGGAACAGGAAATGCTTTGTGCTGCAGAACTCGCTGCTGGTTGAAATCCCGCCGTACCGGACGCAGCGCCTCTCCGCCCCCGTTCACATCAACTTCTACGTCAGCAACGGCAAGAGGAAGCGGAGTCAGCTGCAGCGCTTCTCCTACGTTCCCACCAACGGTGAGCTGCCCAGGAAAACTGGGATCAGATCTGGACGTGTGAATTTATTGTTTTCTATTATCTTCCCACTGCTGGGGCAGGAAGCCCACAGCATGATGCTTCCACCACCTGGCTTTGGGTCCTCCTCTGGTCTTGGCTTCTTTGAAATAGGTTTAAACTGGTTCTGCGGCTGAGACTGATGGCACAGAACTGGTTATTGCGCCCCCCACAGGCAGAATCCTGAACATCTCCTCTTTAATTTTCATTTTCCTGTGACATTAAATAAAACGCAGCAGACAGATTCATGTTTTTGTTCCAGGTTTTAGTTTTCTTCCTTTCAGCCATAATCGTTTCCATGACGATGCCGCAGGCGGCCATGATGGAAACGAGCGTTGGTTATTCTGTCATTCCTCTCGGCTCCTTCTGGTTTCTTGATCGTCCGTCTCAGACTAATTGGAAACATTTCTTCCCCCGCGCCACGGCGGTCAGCCTGGGAGGAACAAAGCAACACTTTTATTCATCCATTGTAAAACAGAAATCATAAAATGTGTTCTTTTCCGTACCTGCAGCTTCGTGCAGCGGGTTGGGAGCGGCCCGCTTCCCGCCCAGCTAAAAATAAACCCTGAGCCGCCGCGGATCGCCCCGCAGTCTTGGAGAGAAATGCAGTGGGCGGTTCAAAGCTGCAGCAGCTCCCTGCTGTGAAAGCGGAGCATTGTCCAGAGCAGGGGTGGGCAATCCTGGTCCTCGAGGGCCGGTGTCCTGCTACTCTTAGATGTCTCCCTGGTCCAACACACTTGAATCCAACAGCTGAATCACCTCCTAAGTGCAGTCAAGTTCTCCAGAGTTCTGCTAATGACCTCATTATTTGACTCAGGTGTGTTGAAGTAGAGATGCATCTAAAAGTTGCAGGAGACCGGACCTCGAGGCCTGGAGTTGCCCATCCCTGGTCCAGAGGAACGGCAGCAACTGGAGGAAACGCAGAAATGAGCGGAAGCTGCAGCTCTTCAGGAAGCGAGTGGAGAAGTTTCTCTGTGCGGCTGCAGGTGTTAAAACGCCAAAGCAGATTTATTTTGAGACGTAAAGAAATAATTTTCACTTCTGCTTCCGTTTGCCGACTGTTTCCTCCAGCGGCTCGCTCACTTCCTGTTCACTTCCTGCTCACTTCCTGCTCACAGTCCCGGGTCAGAGCTGCCTCTGCGGTTCCTGTCGCAAAGCGTTTCCAGATTTTCCTTGGTTTGAGGCATTCTGACTCAAACCGAGACCAGAGCGTCTCGGTTCTGATCCAGTTCTTCTTCTTCTCCTTTCAGTTCCGACGATAAAGACGGAGCCGCATGACGACTACGGCGCCGCCCTGCTGTGCAGCCAGCATGCGCCGCTGCACCCGAAGGCATATTACGGCGCCCAGGTCGCCCCCCCGGTGACCTCCGACCCCAGGCCGTGCGTTGTGGGCGGGGCTTACGGCCGCTCGCCCGCCTCCAGCCCCAAACTGCCGGATCTGTCTCCGTTCTCCAGGCCGCCACCCGCCCACGCCTCCATCATCCAGGAAGCCCCCCGCCGCCTCCCCTCGCCCGCAGACTCTCCGACCTCGACCCCGTTCCCCCAGACCCCGGCCCGGCCCGCCGGCCCCCCGGAGGCCCCTGAACCTGCAGGGCGGGTCCGGGAGGGGGGCGTCAGCATCAAGGAAGAGCCGCAGGAGCTGGACCAGATGTACCTGGATGACGGTGAGAGGAAGCTTGTGTTCTCAGGGGTCAGAGGTCAAAGGTTCTGATTCAGGAAATCAAGCAAGAGTTTCATCAAACATTAAAATCTGTTTCTGGATTTAAAACGTTTCTTGAATCCAGACGATCATAATCCTATTGTTATTGTTTCTGCTGCCGTCGGGTAAAATGGAGCTGCAGAAAGGAAAAGCTCGACCTTTGACCTTTCCGCCACTTCATTCGTGCGGCCGTCCGGGCCGGAACCCAAAGCAGGCCAGGAGTCCCGAAGCGAGCTGCGGGTCAACCATCAGAACCGGCTGCTAGAACCCGACGGAGCAGAATCTCTGGAGAACCTTCATCATGCTGAGGAGGAGGAGGAGCAGGACGGACCGCCTGCAGCCCTCTGACCCACTGACCCAGGAGTTGCAGCTGCTTCCTGTTGCCTCCCGTCAGACCGATGACCTCAGCGTGGTGGCGACGGAGGAGAAGAAGAAACTCCAACCGGCCGCCATCAGAGGAGCGAGCGGCGGCCGAGCGGCGGCCCGTCTCAGTCCAGATCGTCAGTCCGACCTCCGGAGGACGAAGCTGCAAAACGTGTTTTAGATCCTGACGCGTCTTTTCTTTGGGAAACAGAAATAATAATATTATTAATAATAATAATAACTTAAAGTTAAAATCTCCAGATTATCTAAAGTCGATGAGACCCAAACGAGCCGCTGGTCCGGTTTTGGATCCATCCAACGGTTCCCCGGACCAGAATTCCCATCTTCCAGTGAGAGCCGAGAGGATCCTGGATCCCCGCAGATCCTTAACGAGATAAACGAGCTGATTGGTCCTCGGCCAATCAGCTCCATGTTCATGAACATGAATATACTTTATTAACCCCAGAGGAGTTCTGCAGGTTCTGGTCCGACCCGAAGCGTCTGATCCACCCAGCAACAAACTTCAGAAAATGTTTTCTCAGCTGAACATTGGGAGTAAAACGTACATAATAAAATTATTAAATAGTCACATATGAAAAACAAACTTTATTAAAAATGTTCTTAATGAGATTTTTTTTTAAAGTTTTAAATTTTGAATAGAATTTTGCAAAGATTAAAAAGTTCTTCAATGTTTGTGAGAAAATGAGTCTTTAGTTTTGGTTGAACCTGAAGGTTTAACTGCGTCTCTGTTCTGCTTCCAGTCAACGAGGTCATCAGGAACGACCTGAGCAGCGACCCCGCCCACAGCCGCGCCTAAGCCCCGCCCATCCTGACATGATGCTCCCCCTGCAGCCTGCAGGAGGAAATGCGACCAGATCGACTGTGACGGTTCTCCAGGGTCCAAATGTGCCTTCAGGTTCGGATCTTCCATGTTTTCCGGTTGGTTTTTCCCAAATCCACTCCGTGAGCGACCGGTCCTCACAGCGGAGGATTCTTTCTGAAGCGGTTTTCGCCGCAGCGCTCTGAAAAGTGCCTTTAAACTGGAAACCAGGAGAAACAAACTGAACAGTTCCTGTTTGGATCAAAGGAACCTCAGTTCTTCTGAACATCAGTTCACTTAGAGCTTCTTTGGTTCCTGCTGCCGCCATGTTTGTTTCGTCTGCTGGGAACTAAAACATGAAAAAAAAGTTTCCCTTCAGCACCGAAACACGTCCAATCAGGGCTCAGTGTCCACCATGAAACCTGCATGGTCCATCCAGCACAAACTGGCCTCCTTTGCACATGTTGGCGTCGCCCTCTGCTGGCTGGGAGGCAGAATGCAGCTGCAGAGGAAACTAAATAATAAAACTTAACTGATTTAAAACTTCACTAAATTTTGCAACAAATCCAGAAATTCAAACATAAATATGTTTTGTAAACGCAATAATTTTCATTCAAATTTTTGAAAAACTAAACAATTCTCTTATAATTAGCTGCTTGGATCAAATTAAAATAATTAATTTGAACTGAATTCAAAATAAAACGGATGGATTTCATGTTTGCTTCTTTATTTATTTAAAATTGTTTGCAGATTAAAATAATTTATCTGTGATGAAACTAATCAAGCAATAATTGACTTTTCAGGAAACTTGGAGTTTGTTTCTATAACAAGATGATCATTTTAAATGGACTGTTGTTTTTTTAGATCTTAATTAATTAGATTTCCTGATCAATTTATCAACATCAGAGTTTGTATATTTTGATCTGAAGGTTTCTGCAGTTTCTTGTCCTTCAGTCTGTTTTTATACCAACCTGCATTTTTATACTTTTCACATCATTTCAAAACTTCATAGCTGCAAAGTTTTAAAATCTTTGAACTTTATTTTTGTTTCTTTTCTCTGAATTTGTGAGTTTCTGAGATGAATCTGGTTTTAATGATTGAATCTGTTTGCACTGAAGCAGTTAGTGACATGACCTTTACCAGCCACCGTACTGCGCTTTGCTTTTTCTCCTGTAAATATTCTAACAGGAAGAGGAAGTGATGTCATATGTGGATTTCAAACTGATTCTTGAAAACTTGACCTGCTGCTTTTCTAAAAGCTGATGTGGAGATTTTATGACGCAAACGGCAGTTTAAATACTTCATGTTTATCATCCTGTATTTATGAGTCTTATTCTGTTTAATGTCGCTGATCAGGATGTTTCAATAAAAACTAATTCATGTTTCATCTGAACTTTTCCTCCGTTTATCGGCTCTTTGAGTCGACTCTTTACTTGGATTCGTTTTCCTCCTTATCAGCCTGAAGCTGCACATTTGTTTGCTGCCAGTCGGATGCAAAGCTCAGCTGATTTATTGGGAATTATTTTCATACTTTCAACAAATAAACAAATGTTTAAAAGAAAAATGATGAATTTCTGGAAGCTTCAAGAATCTTCAGGAAATATAAAATCTGCTTTTTGATGCAGATCAATATCAGAACAATAAAACAAAATGAAGAGAAAGTAGAAAAGTTCAGCGTGAAGAATCCAAATCTGATTCTGGCAAAATAAAAATGGATGAAAATAGCTGCACAGAATTTCAATAAGCCTTCAAATGATCTCAATGTGAATAAAGATCTAAATTTATCCTTAATCTTAGAGAAACATTTAATTCCCTTTGAGATCAAAAGTATTTTTGAATTGAATTCATATCAATCCTGATTGTAATAAATCCTTAATAGTCGACCATTTAACAAGTTTTATATTTTCATTTAATTTCTGCACAGAATCAGAAAACTTTCATTTTTATTCATACATATAGAAAATGTTTCAGTTTTCTAAAACCTAAACAAAAAAATATTTCAGCCTGAAACACTAAACATTTATTTATGTTTTATTTAAATAAACCCAGATGTAAACTTATTTCAGATTCTGAGTTTTTTTTGTTTTGTTTTATGATCCGCTTTGATCCTGATCAGCTGATCGATCCTCCATAATCAGAAACTAGTTTCTCCTCAGGACCGGACAGAGTTCGGCCTAGTGGCCATCAGTGGTACTGCATGTTCAAGATCGTTCTTTTAAAAGGAAAAATTAGGATTTAAAAAAAAAACCAGACCGACAGAATTCGGATCTGATCGGGCAGAACGCTGCGACGTCAAACTTTGGAGCAACAAGGAAGTGGAAGAAGGAGAAAGGAAACTTCTCTCCTGATCACGTTGGTTTTCCTGGAGGGAATCTTCCTGCAGCAGGAACCAAAATTCAGACATTTTTCTGTCTGAAACTCAGGATCCATATTTGTGTTTTAGAAATGCTTCTTGTCACAAGATGAATTCATGTTTTGCTGTTATGAAAATCAGGTGTGCTGACGTTGCTCAGCTCTTAGGGAAATCAGGATCAGATCGAACTCAGTCCGGTTTCAGCCTCCAACACCGTCGGTAAGTTTGGGCTCATTTTCATCTTCAGATGGTTTTAATAACTTTTGTTTTTAATCAGGAGTTCAGGCCGTTTATTTGAGATAACTTCTCGCTCCATCCCATAATCAGAAAAGCTTTTGTTCCTCTGATAAATTCCTTGTTAATTTGCTTCCTCTGGTTCTGGATGCTGAGCAGCTGGAAGGACTTTTGCTCTTACTGTTTACACAGTCGTGTAACCATAGCAACAAGGTATTGTTTTTACAACCGAGATCAGCTGAGTAGCATTGCAAAAGCTCCAGTGACCTTCAGCTCTGCTGTGTTCCTGGTTTCAGCGGGAGGAGATGGCGGAGTCCTACACCAACCGCTCTGACTCTGGTGGAGGGGAGGAATGTTTGCTGGAAGGACGATACCTGGTAACTCTGGCTCTGATCAACGTCTTCACCTTCGTGGTCGGCCAGCCGGTAACGGCCAAGCTGCTGTGGATCTCCTTCACCGCCAACAAGGCCGCAGATATCCTCAACTGCAACTTGGCGCTTTTCCACAGCTTCCTGTACCTGGTCTACCTGCTGAACCTGATCTTCCTCTTCCTGTACCGCCGCCACCAGTCCGCCTTGCTCTCCGTCATCCTGAGCTACAGCCAGGTCGGCGGCCCCATGAGTTTGTGCTTCATCTGCATGGAGCGGTACGTGGCGGTGCTCCACCCCACGGCTTACCCGCTGCTGAGGACCCACCGCTGGCGGGAGGCGTGCGCCGCGCTGGTCTGGCTCTGCTCGCTGTCCGTCGCCATGACGACCACGCTGGTCAGCGACGACACGTCCTCGCTCTCCGGCGCCGTGATAAAAAGCGTCCCGTTCGCAACAATGGTGATCCTGACCCACCTGATGGTGTGGGCCACCGCCAGGATCGCCCGGGCGCTCAGGACGTCCAGCCCCGGCCGGGACCGGCTGCATCCGGTCAAGAGGAAGGCCTTCCGGACCGTCTGCGCCACCACGGCCGTCAACCTGCTCTGCTACATCCCGGTGGCCGCCATGCAGAAGTTCCAGATTCAGGACCAGCAGCTGTTCAGCTGCGTCCTCACGCCCATCTCCATCCTGCTGTTGTCTGCTGCCAGCGTCGTCCACCCGCTGTTCTACCTCTCCACCAAGGGGGGGCGCTCATCTGCGTCAAGAGGAAGAACAAGTGGCGGCTGACCGACGCAGAGAATGCTGGGAGTTTTCTCAGACTGCGGCTAGAAGAAGAAACCACGTGTCGTTTTATCCATTCTTAAAAAGTTGAAGTTTTATTTTTATGTTTCAAAAGCAACTTCAGCAAATCCAACGACTGACGTTACACTGATGGACCAGAAAGAGACCAAATACAGAATATTTATTAATTATTATTAATTAAATTATTTATAAAAATGTTATGAAAATTTAGTTTTTTCAACAAACTCAGATTCTTTAGCGACGCAATGAAGAAACTGAAAGAAAAGCTTTGAAGGCGACTGGGTGAGAAGATTCCTGGAGATTTTTATTTTACTGTCATAAAGCAAACAATGAAATGAAAATAAATGCAGTTAAAACAAAATTATGACAAATGTGCAGATTTTTAATAAAAGAGCAAAAAACTAAAAGAGTGCAACATTTAAACCCTTCGGATTCATTGGGGAACCTTCATGGGTCCCCCTGATGGTTCCCTCAGGGGCAACTGGTGCTGCATGGGTCCCCGGAGGAGAACAGGCCGTAGACGCTAACCAGAGGGAACATGGCGACGGCTCCCAGCAGGGAGCCGAGCTGCACCACCGCTCCGCACCACACGAGGGCGCTGTGACCTTCGTCCCGCAGGATCACCCCGATGATGATCTTCACGTAGGACAGAAAGAAGATGAGGAGGATCCAGGCGAGAACCTGGACAGAGGAAGGTCACCATCAGAACCACCAGAACCATCTGGACTCATCAGAATCTCCTGGACCCACCATGATGGCGGCGCCAGAACCGTCGTTGACCAGAAGGGGGCAGGGACTCAGCGCCGCCATCAGCATTATGTACGAGCCGATCAAGGTTCCCAGAACTGTCAGGAAGCCCAGGAACACCAGCGACCTGCAGAACCACAAGCAGCTGTCAGGAGCATCCAGAACCAGAACATGTCTGATCCATACAGGTCAGAATTTTACATACACCCCATAAGGTGAGATGCTTCCAAACAAAACAGTTTATGTTGAATCGATCAAAGCAGAAAGTTGATTAGGAAAAAACAAAACTTGCCATAACACTTCATCCTGACTTCCTCCTGACTTCATCCTGACTACCTCCGTACTTCATCCTGACTTCCTCCTGACTTCCTCCTGACTTCCCCCTGACTACCTCCTGACTTCATCCTGACTTCCTCCTGACTTCATCCTGACTTCCTCCTGACTTCCTCCTGACTACCTCTGTACTTCCTCCTGACTTCCTCCTGACTTCCTCTTGACTTCCTTCTTCAAGTTTCAGGAAATCTGGATGAAAGTTCCTGTTTGTGATAAACTATTTAACAATCTTCAGACTTGTTTTTTTGGAGCGATGGCAGCAACGGTTGCAGGACTTTGTCCCTCGGCGGGTTGCCGGTCCGATCGCCACTCTGTCATCGTGTCTTTGGGTAAAACACTTCACCCTCCTTACCCGCTGCAGGTCAGAGCGCCCAGCAGGGGGCGCCGGTGCATGTCTGCCTGACCTCTGTCTGACCGTCAGCTGTGGCTACCGTCTAGTAGCTCTACCGTCAGCATGTGGATGACTGAGTGAAGTGTGAAGCGCTCTGAGCTCCTCTGGACTTGATGAAGTCCAGTAGAACCTTTTCATCATTTCAGTCCTGAGAGAAGAAAATGATTGAACGGATATTTAATTATTGATCAGTTATTAGTTCCTGGCTGACCTGATGGAGACGAACATGGCGACGAAGCCGGCCAGCGGGTTGGACACGGCGGCCAGCGCAGCCGACAGGTGGTAGGCGCCGTTCCCATAGGGCAGGCAGGAGTAGGACTGAACGGACGGCAGGACCGTGTTGCTCAGGGCGTTGACCCAGCCCAGAACCACGAAGATGAAGATCAGCTGCTTCTGGCTGCAGGAGCTGGAACCCAAGCTGCTTCTGGGTTTGTGGTTCTGGGGCCTGAAGAGGTCCATCATGGGCCTCTGCTCGGCCCTCTTCCGGCTGCTCCGGAACCTCTCCCTGGACCCGGTGGAGTAGCGCGGGTCGGGCTGCTGCCGGGCCACGGCCGGGTGGAGGTCCAGCAGCAGGAACGCTGCCAGGCTCACCAGCATCATGGCGCTGAGGAAGAAGAAGAAGACCTCGGCGGAGAAGTTGGAGGGCTGGTACTGAGCCTCCAGGCGTCTGGTTCCGTGGCCGCTGTGATTCAGGGACCGGCTGCCGTTGACGCAGCGCACCAGGCCGACGCCCTGGACCAGAGCCGCCAGGGCCGGCAGCAGGCCGCTCAGCCCCTCCCCGACGAAGTAGGAGGTGAGGAAGTGCGGCTGGAGGCGCATCATGAAGGGCAGGAAGGTGACGGAGGAGGTGCAGTCCACAGTCGCCAGGAAGAAGGTCAGAACCAGCAGAGCCAGGCTGCGGGGGCCGCCGGACACCACCACCGTCTCCTTCCAGAAGAAAGCCAGCAGGAAGCTGGCCACGGCGCCCACCGCCACGATCACGTAGATGACCGCCGCCTCGTTGAGGACGCCGGGCCGGAGGCGGTGCATCAGGGTGACGACGAGCGGCCCGACGTTGGCCGCCTGGATGAGGACGGACAGGTAGGAGGGCAGGTACCATCCCTCTGGGACCTGCGGCACGATGAGAGGAAGCTCCACCCACAGGCCGTTGATGGAGACCCAGGAGCCCATCCCGAAGAGGACGGCCAGCAGGTGGGTGAGCACGGCCATGGCAGAGGCGTCCTGCGGGGAGACGCCCGGACAGCAGGTTGTCAGAGGCTAGGGGACGGTTCTGGTCCAGCTAAAGGCCTTTATACGTTGATTTCATACTAGAGTTGTCAGTGAAAAGGTTTATAATAAATATCAAGTCATATTAGTTGATATGACTAATATACATACAGTCAGAAAATTGATTAGTGAAAACTTTATCAATGCTAAATTTGATCTAATGCATTGGGACCAACGACAGTCATCATTATTATGAACTAATATTCAGAATTTCAGTAAATCTGGGTCAGATTCTCTGCAGTCAACTTCAAATGATGCAGAAAACTATTTCTTTACAACATGTCTGAGATGTCAAGGTTTTATAAAACGGATCAAACTGTCAGTCCAGATTAATGTGTCACCATGAGCAACGGATCCGTCCAGCTAAAGGTGCACTGCGTGAATTATTCCCGTCTTCTGTCAATGTTCACAGATTGTTTGTTTTCTTTGGAAACGCTGAGCAACACCGACTCAAAACCATCTCCAGAAAAGTTTTAATGCATGTAGATCATCAGAGAAGTCAAATTTAAACTATAAATGTTAGGAGCTCAAATCTGTTGAAATCTAATGAAAATCGGAAGCTGTGGATGGAGACTCACCTGCTTCTGGCGGACGCGGCGTTTTCTGGAGCCAAAGTCCTGAGCAACGACAACCAGCAGGAGCGTCGCGTCGGGGTGTAAGCCCTGCTGGGGGCGGGTCCTGAAGAAAGCCTGGTCCTGATTGGCTGATGGCCGTCTTCACCTTGCAGGGCAGCAAATTCTCCTTCTGGTCGCTTCGTAGAGAATCTGCAGAATTCAGCTAATTCTCCTGGAGCGGATCAAGAGGCTGCAGGTCGCTCAACAGAAAGTCCCGTTTGAACGGCTTTGAGGAACCGGCCACAGGTTAAACAAAAGCTCTTCTAATCACAGCGGTCTACAAAAACATTTCTACTTATCAGCAAATATTGGGACAATATGGAAAATGCCAACAAGACCAAATAAAAACCATTTATTTTCATTGCATGTCAGAAAATCGGAAGGTTTCAGGTTTTTCTCTGGACTCAAAGGAAAACCTGCATCATGGCTAAAGTTTATTCCAAAAGAACAAAAATGTTATAATTTAGCTGATTTATGGAGGAATGTTGGAGGCCATCACCTCCACCCAAACTAATCAGTTAATGATTGATCGATTACTGGAGCAGAAACCAAAAAAAAACTAAATATTAACATTTAAAATGAAAAACCCTGATTTCACCAAGCTGTTGCTTTATTGTTAGCAGGTGTAGTGGCTGCTTATTCGTTCTGGTGTGAAGCCACTATATTGTTCAACCAGCTTCAGTTTTCTTTCTTTGTTGACGTTTGTTAGCTTAGCTCTTAGCTGACGCGTTTCTGTCCGACGATATGCTCTTGTGCATTAAAAAGTACTTACTAGTCCACACAAAGTCTGATGAACGACGGACATTACATAAGAATCTTGCACAGCATTCCACATTTTAACGGTCAAAAACTGTGTAGAGCTCAGTTGACCACACCACATTCAATGTTCTTTTCTGAACTAAGTGACACAGCATTTTCATATATTTAAATTATGTCCTTTTGGTGGCGCTTTTCTACAAAAGAAACATACTAGAATAAAACCTTATTGCTAAGAAAATATCCAAATATGCAAAAAGCATACAAAACAACAAACAATGTTCAAACTGACATTTTTGGCTCTTACAGCAGGAATAAACAGGATGGTGTCTTTAAAACCTCTGGGGGTCAGAGGTCAAGCCTCAGTGTGAGCATCTGGCATCGGCTGCTTCTGTCTGTCAGCAGATCACAGAAACAGGAAGTGAGCGTTGCAATCAGATCTCATTCCCAAAACGGTAAAAAGATTTCAGTAAAATGTTCCAACAGAAGGAAAAGTGGAAGGTCAGGCGCAGGCGGCCTTCCTCCTGAGGAAGAGCTTCCTGCTGCTGTCAGTCCAGAAAAGTCCGGAGCTCAGGATCAGCAACGCCCCCTGCTGGAGGAGCTGCAGTCCTGTTGCTGCAGACGTCCACGCAGTCGTGGGCGCTGGCGAACAGCTGGTAGACGTTGACCAGGGGGAACATGGCGAGCGCGCCCAGCAGGGAGCCGGCCTGGATGGCCACGCCGGCCCACAGCAGCGCGCCGCGCCCGGCGCCGTGCAGCAGCGCGCCGACCGACGCCTTCAGGTAGGAGAACAGGCCGGTGAACAGGATCCAGGAGCCCACCTGCAGGGGGCGCACACACGCAGCCGGTGAGCCATGGCAAGGGACGGCCATGTTTCCTCTGGGTTGCTTAGCAACAGAAACAGGATTTTCTCTCACAGTAAAACTGTTTCATTGATTTCTATTGATCAGCTGTGGCTGAAATAAACTTTTTCTCAAAACTTTTAAGTGCTAAAATTTTTCATATCAGTCGTGTTTTGCATCAGAACCAACATCCGGACCCAGAACATCCAGAACCTACTGGGTTTTACCCGTCTCTCCACCGAACCCCTCTGCTGGAGGACTTCCTGGTTTCTGACCAATCAGAGCCCAGAGAACACAGAGACACGCCCACTCTCATTCACTCCCAGTAGCTCTGGTTCTGATTGGTTCTGGAGAAACCGGACCCTCACAGACCCGGAGTTGTTCTGATCCAGCTCACATTTCTAACATTGCTGCCGGAGGAATGAATGGATCGCCATGGAAACCGATTAAATCCTGACTCTGATCGGATCTAATTAAACTGACAATCAAGGTTCTATAGAGCCAAGTCCAGACTTTCAAAATAAAGGGTACATTTTTTCGTCATATTTAGCCAAGAACAAGAAGTGGTTCCGGTTCTGAGCGTTCGGATCAACCTGGACCTGCCTAAAGTCACACATCCAGAACTTTTTATCAAAATAAAAGCCTCCAGAGGAAACTCACCACCAAGGTTTTCCCAGCGAGGCTGGCCTGCAGCGGCGGGCAGGGGCTGAGCGCCGCCAGCGCCAGCAGGTACGCAGCGAACACGCCCGCCGCCAGCGACACCAGGCCCAGGCCTACAGGGGACCTGAAACACACCAGAGGGTCAAAGGTCATGCTCTGTGCTACAATCCTGACCCAGCCCTCACTCTTTAGGTTCCTTAAGCTCCTCCAGAATTTTTGAGATTTTTTTTGCTCATTTTTACTCCATTTCTAGAACCTGACATCCTTTATTGTTACTGTGTCACCAGTGACCTTTACCCAGCTGGAGCTACACAGGAAGTAGGGCCAGAGAGGGAGCAGTCGGACAGGAAGTGGTCCGGTTTGGACACGGCCACGTCCTGGACTGTCGTCTCCATAAAGGTTGCAACTGTTTGACCTCTGAGCCACTTGGGGCCCTGACCTCAGTCCTGACACTATTTTGTGAATTTCTTTTTTAGCATTTGAACTTTAAGGAGAGAACAGGATCAGGGGGGAAAACTCCACCTTTAAAGGTCAGAAACGCCTCCAGTCTCACCTCAGCACCACAAACATGGCTAGGAAGCAAGCCAGGGGGTTGGCGATGTTGCCGAGGACCACAGAGAGGTGAAAGGTCATGTTATTGTAGGGCAGACAGGAGAAGCTCTGGACGGACGGGAGCACTCCGTTGGTGAGGGCGTTGGAGGCGGCGAGCAGCGCCAGCAGGTAGACGTTTCGTCCCGTCCAGAACCTGGGAGCGGGCGGCTCCGGGCCGACCGGCCCCTCCGACGCCGCCGTCCCTCCGTTGTACAGCCGGTGCGTCTCTTCTCCGCTCTTCGCCGCCTCGGCGCCGTCGGACTCTTGGGGCGGCCTCTCCTGCTGGGACTCGGCCCGTCTTTGTGTCAACGCCACAAAGCTCAAGGCCGAGATGGCGAGCATCACAAACAGGAACCAGAAGAAGTTTTGGGCAGGAAAGTTCTCCTCCAGGTACTCCGGCTTCACCGTGTCGTTCTCGGTTTTACACTCCAGCTTGCCGACGCCCTGACCCAAAGCCACCACGCAGGGGAACAAGGCGCTGAAGCCCTGGCCGATGAAGAACGTGCGGATGTACTCTGGAGGATAGCGGAACATGAACGGCAGGAAGGTGACGGTGGAGGTGCAGCAGACCAGAGCCAGGACGAAGCTGAGCAGCAGGAAGGGCAGCGACCGCTCCGCTCCTGCGATCGGCACCCGGCAGGACCAGAAAAGGGCCAGGAACCCCGACGCCACCACCGCCAGCGCCAGGATGCAGTGAATGGCCACACGTTCGTTCAGGCGACCCGGAGCGCAGTGGTGCGCCACCGTCACCGCGATGGGACCCAAATTTCCAAAGGCGATGAGCACCGAGAGGTAAGCAGGAAGGTTCCAGCCTGGAAGGAGACGAGAATCGGATCAGAAACCACCTGGTTCTACAGCGCCCGGTTCTAAGTCACCCAGTTCTATGTTGCCCGGTTCTACATTCCTTCACTGAGACTTCAAGTCCACCTCGCTGCAGCAAACAGGAAGGGCGGGACGGACCGCTGTCAGTCTCGTACCTTATATGGAAATGGGGCCATTGCACTCCGGAAGTGAAGGGGGCGCTATTACCTCTATTATCCGCGGCCTCCCGTTTTTATTTTCTTTTGAAATCTGTGATATATCTTCATCTTTAGGAAGGATTTTCACTCTCAGCATGTTTTTGAACTTCTCTCTCTTATTTACTTCAGTGCAGCTCACAGTTTTTAACAGATTCTGTAGCTTTCTGTGAACTTCTACATCTGCTCCTTAGTCGCATCTTTTTGGGCCTGATACTGCCTCTAGTGGCGTGGTGATGGTAACACAACTAATATAATTACTCCAGTTAACTATTGATTGATTACTTTATTAGTTGACAATTCAATAATTGATTAATTGTTTCAGGTTTAATCTGGATAATCAAATCTAAAGTCAAAGAAAAGCAGATATTGGTCAGATATTAGAAACCTGATCAGTTTTTCAAGCTTCTTTTCAACTAAGATTTTAAATGTTATTTTCACCTGTGAATGTAATAATGTACCTCTGAGCTGCTGTTACTTTTACTACTGTGACATATTTTCTATCAAGCATTTATATGAACGGTTTTCCAGTATTGGTAGTTATCTTGTGCTGTGGAGCAGCGTGCCCAGCCCGGCCCCCCAGGTTTGGGATGCAGGGCGGGCCGAGGACCAGGGGTTGGGAAACACCGAGCCAGAGGACGTGAAGGGCCGGACTGACGCAAAAACAAGTTCAGGTTCAATGAAAGGGGTCCAACAGCAGAGCCTTGAGGAACCCCACATGTGATCATCATCTTGCTCTTCATCACCTGCTGATGAGGAGCAACTGATGAAGCTTCAGCCTCTACAGGCTGAAGACTGAGAAATGTTTGACTGCTTGGAGAGAACAGAAATAACTGATCGATGGATTGAAAGCATTATTAATCTATAACAGTTTAATAACAAACATAATGAGTCTGTAACCAGCTGATGAAAAGGTTTATGAGAACAGGAGTCACTTATTACCGCTTGAAGTGATTACGAAGTTACTTGGTGTTGTGATAAATTGGCAAACAGAACCGGGTCAGGCGGACCGGGAACGGGAGAGTTTTCCTCCGGAGATGAGGACTGACCTTCGGGCAGCTCTCTGACCACCACCGGCAGCTCGACCCACAGGCTGTTGACGGAAACCCAGGAGCCCATGGCGAACAGGGCCGTCAGGCCGTGGCTCACCGCGGCAGCGCGCCACCAGCTGCCCGGCATGGTTCCGCTCGGTTCGGCGGGGAATGGACCGGATCTCTGGGGTGATGTGGTTCCGGGAGCCCCTTCACACGCAGCGGTGGCTCTTACTTTGAGCAATGGACTATTGCGCAAGGTTTCCGCCCCTTCTGCTGCCTTCACGGACACTCAGAACTTTTAAAATCAGAGTGAAATTTCCTTAAATTTAGCATCTTTACCGTTTAATATTCGGAACATTTTACTTCCAGAAGCATGGCACTAAGACGGTAATACTGAGAGTTATTTATGTGGCTATTTAATTTATATATACATATATATTATATATATGTATACATAGAATTTGATGTACATCACACCTGAGCTCAAAATTGCAACCTAATGTAAAATTTACCAAACTGAAACCTAATTAATATTATTTCTGCATACTGAGGGTCACTTGTCCTGCTTTCCTAAATAATCTGTAATTTCTTACAGCAGTGAAGGCATCAGCCACAGAAATCATTGAATAAATGAGAGCTGGTTCTTTATCTGTCAGATTAGGACGGAAAACGCGGGTCGAAGTTCAGGAAACATGAAGAGGCTTTAAAGCAAAGACGGAAAGAAAAACCCGTTTAGTGGTAAACAGAATCCGTTTTTTTCCTTCATGTGAAAGGTGGATAAAACTGGACAATACGCCTCTTTACTTAAGAGTCTAAGTAGTGGAAGAACTCAGCTGGAACTATGGTAGACATCTAACTTTTAACACAATTTAATTAGCAAAGGCAAACAGCACAAGCAACCAGATTTATTATAATGTCCTCCAAAGAAACGGGAAGGGAAAGCTTTGTTGGGAAAATTTGACATATCTGAACAGACATTTCAATTTCAGCAGAGTTTTGGTTAAAGTTTGGAGGTGTAATGCAATTACCTAATCAAATGAGAAAATATATAATATTCCATTCAGAATTTTAGGAAAAAATATGAATACATCGTTGTAGTCGATTCCATCCATCATCTTCCTCTTAGCCTGGGGTCGCAGGTCACAGGGTCGGCAGCCAGGGAGACCCAGGTTCCCCCAGCCTCCTGGTCCAGCTCCTCCATGAATCCCAAGGGGTTCCCAGCATGGGGAACATCGTCCTGGTCTTCCTCTGGGTTTCCTCTCGGTGAGGAGGAGCAGCAGCTCTACTCTGAGCCCGGATGACCGAGCTGTGATCCGCTCCAGTGAGGCAGGAGCGGATCACAGCAGAACCACATGCCGGATCCCAACGGCACCAAAATGATCCTACAAGGTCTTCCCCCAAAAACTTCTAAACGATTCCAACAGGTCTGTCCAGACAGTCTTCTTGTTTTCCTCCTTGTCTCAATCTACACTTCTAAAAATCGCTCTACTGCCGTTCTACCTGCAGAGTAAGAGAAACAAACACCTTTAAGCTCTTAACCTTCATTGCCCAAAGATTACTCAGCTTTACTTCCTATAAATGTTTAACTTTCTTTTAAATTTTAGTCTCAAAACATTTTATTGCTGTAAAGAATACCTAAACAAAATCAATACAAAAAGAGAGAAAATGATGTTTATTTTGACACAGGAGAACAAGTTTGAACTACGAAGGTTTCATTTCCTGAAATGTTTGCAGCGGCTCCATGCTAACATGGAGTGGCATCAAATTTCACATTT
Source organism: Xiphophorus hellerii (assembly GCF_003331165.1). Classification (NCBI taxonomy): domain Eukaryota; kingdom Metazoa; phylum Chordata; class Actinopteri; order Cyprinodontiformes; family Poeciliidae; genus Xiphophorus; species Xiphophorus hellerii. The sequence continues at coordinate 26,329 of NW_022587632.1, read as the reverse complement.
CCAAGACCGAATGTTAGTGTGGAAAATCTGAAGTCTTTGTATGGTTTCAGCTCAGCTGGTTATCCCGACCTCCGTTGAGGAAGAGTCCGGATTCGTTTCTCCGGACGGCAGCAGGCCGCCGCCGGCAGCCGGAGCGGCTCGGTCCTCCGCAGCGCGCCGGCCGGAGGGCCTCAGCTTGGTCTTCCTGGGCGCCAGCACCAGCGAGTATCCAGGTTTGACACGAGGGAGAGCAAATTTTAGCTTCAGCGCCATCTGGGTGGAGTTGAGGCAGTGATGGTCCAGGTGTGGGTTTGTGTTGTTCAGAACCATCTTCTGATACAGGATCTCGCAGCGAAGTCCTTCCCGTTTCTCCAGTCGCGACTTCCCATCGAAGCGCAGCAGCATTTTTTCAATGTCCTGCTGGGTTTTGCAGGGACCTCCGTTTCTGGTCACTGTGGCGATAATGTAGTCCCTGTCCATGTTCTCCTCCTGCTCTTCCTCAGGGACTCTTCTGTAACCTTTTCTCGCCTGAGGGCTTTGCTCCTCTTTCTGGCCTAACTGGGAGCTGTTTCTGCTCCTCGAAGCTTCATCAGAGCTGTTGCCGGATATGCCTTCGTCTTCCTGCGAGCTGTCCAGCTGGCTCTTTGAGGAGTTCTTGGACAGCTTGTCCGGCCTTTTCTTCCTGTATGGATACGCATGGCCAAAGGGATACTCTGCCATCAAGACGGAGAACGTACAGCTGACCAACTCCAAGCACACATCAGTGGAAGGGATCTGGGAAAACATTCCTCCAGGTAGAAAGTTCTTCAGGTGTTCCTCAGTGACGGCAGCAATCACCTTGATGGTCCTCTTCAGACAAGCTCGGATCAGGTCTCGGTTTGTGTGCCACTCGCCACAGAAGCTAAACACCCCGGTGAAGATTTTCTCTTGCAGCGGGAACTGCAGAAAGACGTTGCTGTCCTCCTCCGGTGCCAGCAGCGTGGAGGGATCTTTGGACCAGTCGATGAACCTTTGGTACAGACACAGCAGGAACTGACTGAAGAACGCATACTCTCCTCCGCTCTTCAGGAGCTGCCAGTAGGGGCCGAGGATCTTGCAGTAAATTATGGCTACGACACACACGAAGCTCTGGATCATGGAGTCATTTGCGTCTGCCGCAACGCTCTCCAGGATGATGTTCGGACATGGGTCGTTGGCAATCGACAGCAGATCCGCAAAGAAGAGCGCCGTCTCCTTGTGATGGTGGATAAGACCTGCTGCTGCTTCAAAGTAGTTATTCAGTCTGTTTGATTGGTTCACAGCGAGTCTGGAGGGGTTTCCCTTCTCCTCACAGAACGCCACCCAATGCTTTCTGTAGTTTGGTTTCTCCAGGCTGATTGGGCTCAGGATATCGCAGGCCATGTGGATGTAACGTGATGTGGCGCTTTCTGGCAAACTGACAAAGTTCTTGAACTTGGGAAGATTATCTCGGCCCAGTTTCACTCCTGTGGACAGGATGATCTCCTTCTCAAAGCTCATGATCTGTGCCTCCACCGCATCGTGCAGATCAACAAGGTAATTAGCGTTGTAGTTTAAAAACACCACGGGGTGCACGAGGGAAGTCTCCTTCCTAACACCGGACACCTTTTTCTCAAACTCTTCCATGGCTGGATGCTCTTTGTAGGTGAGAGCGTAGTGATTCTTCAGCAGATCCAACGAAACGCTTTTGCACGCTTCAGTTTTCCCGCCGTAAACACTGGACAGCTTCTGGACGGACAGCATGGCGATGTCCAGCAGAGTCAGGGATTCTCCGCGGTCAGAGCTGGATGTCTTTCCGTCATCCTCGCCTCCCGCGTCAACATTTCCTCTCTGCAGCGAGGTTCCTACTTCCTCCCTGTGCACCTCAAGACCTTCACCTTGGGAGATTTCTGAGCACTCATCTTCTTCTTTGACCGTAACCCTTTCGTAATCTTCCCTCCTCAGGCGTTTCTTTACAAAAAGTTTTGGTGATTTCTTCGGAACCAGTTCAAACGGACTCTGAAGCACTTTTTCAATGGCTGCATTCTTCCTGTGACTCCTCGTTTCATAGTTGCGACAGTAAACTTTCAGCTTCTTTATCCTGGACCGAAGGAGCTTGTATGCTTTCTGAATGGCCCCACTCTTACAGTACTCTGGGTTAAAGTTTCTTAGCCAGGAAACAATGACTACTGGGGAAATTTTTTCCCTGGCAACAAAGTTGCTCAACTCGACAATCAGTCCATTTGTGACTTCGATGGACCGTGCTCGCTCTGAAAAATCCCTGAGCTCCAGAAGGTGCTGGCGCTCCACTCCGATACTGTCGCATATTGGGCCAACAAAGTTGAAGTTGACATCTGAATCCAGAAAGGCAAACCTGGCTTCGATGCCCAGGCTCAGCGTTGTTGCAATGCCTCTTTCGATCAAACAGCGGAAGTCAGCTGACTGATGAGCGGGGAAGATCTTCTTCAGCCACTCTGTGATGGCGAGCCAGGGAAAATTATTGTCCTCTCTCAGAAGTCCAACTTGGACCATCAGTCTGTTCTTGCACGGCCCCTGGTTCAGGTCTAGTCCCTCCCCTGTTTGAGGACCAATGAAGTCTGCAATAAGCTTCCAGTAGTATTCGTCTCCTGGAAGCAGAAAAGTTGGACAGAGGTAAGAAAAATCATTCCTTGTGAAAACAATTAAGTAAGAGTTTGGTAGAGCTGCACAATATGCCATATATTACTATATTATGGATGTGTGCAATGTCCAATCATATTATTTGGATGCAACAATTGGCTGGTTATAACATTTCAAACATTGTTGCTAACATTGTATTTGGTTTGCTCACATTAGAGCTGGGCAATAAAATGACGATACGTATCATGATAGACATGTGATCAATATCGATAGAAATACGTCTGATAGAATGCTGATAACATCACTGAACTCAGACCCACAACTGCACAGCATTCTGGGGGATGTAGGCAGAGGAAAGGCTATCTCACTCACTCTTTGGTTACCTAGCAACAACCTGTTGCCATGGAAAACGGCTCGATGTTGCGTGCGCCACCGAGCCGTTGATATGAAGATAACAACGCGTGAGCGCAGCGCTCTGTGCGGCTCGGACAGGTGACCAGAGTTTGTCCTGCAGGAGAAACAGCCGAGACACTCAGCTAGCTCAGCTAACTAGCTAGCGTCCATTAGGATTGTGGGAAATGAAGGAATTTATCAAGAGAAATGTAGGCAATCTGTAGACTTGACTATAAAACCTGGACCGTATGCACAGAACGTCGGCGAATGTGGGAGCAGTTTGAGGTTTCGCCACCGCCTCTCATAGCTGCTGAGAAATAAAAACGTTTGGGCTGAAAAGAGATCATGACAGCTCAGAAATGACGGATAAGAGGAAAGGACGTGTCACGGGTTTGGCGTTGCAACAGCAAACAGAGCCCAAAGAAAAGTCCTGAGTGATTTTCAGAAAGCCTGGAGAAGATCAGGAAGGTAACAGGAAGGTCGAGGAGTTTGGAGGGAGAAAATGAGAAATGAGGTTTGATCAGGCGATCAGACTTACTCAGATTAGCATCATTTACTACCGCTTTCCCATGGAGGGAAAAGTCCTGACCTTCCTCCATGTTATCCTGAAAGAAAACACAGATAGAAGTTATTCAAAGCCACAGGGCAACACAGTCTAGGAAGAAATGTCTATGTTGCTGGGAGAAAATGTCAGCAGAAGCTGCAGCCACCAGCTGGCATTCAGCCATAGGTTTTTAGCCCCAGCTCCAGAGGAGATTAGCTAGGGGCCACTGGCTTATTTTGGGGCAGCAGAGTAAACAAACCTTTATGCAACATTTCAAATAAAATAACCGTTTATTAATACACAATAAAAAGGACATAAACAGTGACATGTATAAAATGTGTAATTATCCTCTAATTTGCATAAACATGAGCTCATATGCTGCAGAAAACTAGGAATCAAATGTTTCCAATCTCTGAAGTCTATTTCTTTAAATGTAAAATCAATCTACTCAAGTAAGAGTAGCAATAATAACATTACTCAATAAAAAAGTACAGTGTAATAAAACTACTCTTATAACACGAAGCTGAAGTTGGTTTCCAATTCAGGAAATGGCTAAAGGGCGATTCCACCTCATTTTTCTTTACCTTCAGCATATTTGATCTATTTTAGTTAAAAAACTACAACATTGAGACTCTTCAGACCTGGACTGGGTTATTCTGCTCTAATAGCAGAATATTTAAAACCAACTTTGTGATTTGTGAAACTTCAATACAAGGCAATTTCAGCTAATTTTTCACTACCTTCAGCATTTTTTATGAGAGAAAATAACAAGCTAACAGCAAAATAATGAAAATTTCACAGAAGGAGCAGTTCGGTTCAGAAGGAGTCACTCCTTCTTGAAGTTTCACAAATCTCAAAGGTTTCACTAATCCCATACATAGTTTTAAATATGTTGCTATGAGTTGAGAATAACCTAGTCCAGGTTTGAAAAGTTTAGGTGTTGTAGTTCAGGAGCTGCAGCAGCAGTTTAGCGCTCAAGTTGCATTTAAAGGCGCCTCGGAAAAACACGTTAGGACACGTTAATAATGGATTAAACTTTGTAAGGGCTGAAAAAGCCACGGGAGACAGAAGGCGCAGATATGGGAGCCCCTCCTGTATCAAACAGAGATAGAAATAACAGAAAGTTGACCACTCTGACGTAAAAAACAACAACAAAACAAAAACAACAGCTTCCAGTCCAGGGGGGGCACGGCTGACTCTGTGGACGGGAAATGCCCCCCAATCCAGCCCTCGCTGCCAGGCCTGGTTTTACAGCATGCCATGGCCAAAACACCTCAGTGGCATTTAGCTCCAAACTTTGACTATGCCCCTCAAGAGGTGGGCTTAATTTCAGATTATTATCCCAAAGATGTGACGTTTGGCTTAAACAGCCCAGGTCACCACACTGCCACCACCATGTCTGACAGTACGTATGAGGTTCTGGAGAACCAGACTAATCATCTGTTAGTCTGGAGTTTCCGGACTAGCAGATGATTCGTTCCTCTGTGTTTATGTATTTCTGAACATGATTTGCTGCTTTTTGAAGTCTACTTCAAGGGTTTTCAACCTGTGGTTCCAGAGCCACAAGTGGCTCGTTGGATCTTCCACAATGGCCTTAGTAAGTTGGTTAAAAAGTCCAGAATAACCAATTTCCATTACATGATTTTTCACAAACATCAACATCCTACAAAAGAAGATTCGTCAATCTTCTTTTTGTAAATCTTTGATGTTTTTCTTTGTTTTAAAACCAAAAGCAGAAATAAACTGGAAGTTCTTCAAAAATTATCATACATTCCCTATTAAAATATTTAAATTGTCTTTTGACAAAAGGTTCACATAACATTTGTGGCTGTAAAGTTTTTTTTAGCTGGACGGAAGGTAAAAGTGTCAGCAGAGTGACCTCTGGTCTACTTCATGTTGTCAGTCAGGTTCTATTTAAGTGACTTTTTATTTCTGGAGGTCTGCGAGAAATTGCACTAAAAAAATGTGTTTATTCATATTTAAGTCCCAATTGAACAAGGAGATGCGTCAACATTTTCACATTTCCAGTGAATCTGAAAGGTTTTATTCCCTAATAACTGAAAGGAATAAAAGCATAACAGAACATTTACATTTTACAAACTCTCTCCGTATTTATCAGACCTATTCTTCTAACATTCCTGCAAAGTCAACTTATTATGGTTCACTTTGCAGCTTCTGATCATTTGCACAGAGACAAGAAGATTTGCCTTGGTTTAACAATGAACCTTAGGAAAAGCAGAAACAAAGCATTAAATCAGCCATTCTAGGTGTATTTATGAAGTATAAATATAAAGGTTCAGTTCTGAAAGAAAAAAGAAGAAACTATCCAGGATGAATGGATGTCTATTATGCACTATTTTTATACTAAAACAGCATAAAAGATAAAGGGGTAAAATGTTTCTCAACTGGTCTCTCAGTGCAATTGATCAAATTTTCTCGATGAGAAGTCTGGGCACAGCAGAGCCCTCTTGTCCTGCAGGGATTCACCCTGGATTCATTCATGATAACAGGATTTCTGCTGTTTGGTGCTTGCAGATTCCTGGCTTATCGACAAATTTGTGACGTTCTTGGCCGAACTAGCGAACACTCAGATTGTTGGTTGGACAGAGACGCAAGTTGGATGCAAGTCTTGCTGAGACTCGCAGCCCAGCTGAGGACTCCAAAACTCACAATGGAAAGGAATCCATCTTGGAGAAGTTGCTAGTTCCAGCTCAGTGGAACAACCAAATTAATTTGGATGTTTGGGAACTGAGATGTATCGGAGAGACTTTAGGGAAGATTGAAATTTATAATCTACCCGACCTAAGACATTCTGTATCTGAATTAGTTTTCCCCGTGTTGCCTTGGAAGGGCTGCATATTTCCAATCTCCTTGAAGATATGTAAACATAACGCTCCTTCCCACCTCAACCCCTCCTGTTATCCATGCAGCTGTGGAGCTGAGCGCTCCCAAGGACACGCCTTGATAACAACAACTTATCGGACTTCTGCCGGGAGGCTGAGAAATGTGGTTTCATAGCCCTGTGATGTCACAGAGGATATTTACTTTTACTTCTAGCAACCCAGAACAGGGATTAGAGCAAACTCAGAATCCAGTAAAACTACCTTAGCAACTACTTTTAGAGTCCTATTCTTCCAACCAAGAAAAGGAATTAGACCAGAGGATACTTGCTAATACTTATCTAGCCTGAATAGGAGTATCTAGTTTATATATTTTGGATCAACATTATTAGATTATTTTCTTTTTCCTTCTTCTTTTGCTGCTCCCTTAGTTATTTTGTTTGTGCTTCCTTTTAATTTATGTAAAGCACCTTGAATTGCCTTGTTGCTGAAAATGTGCTATATAAATAAAATGACCTTACCTTTATGAAAACACTGTCACATGGAGAGAAATCGGGAAATTCAAACACTATCTAATACTCTCTTAGATAGTGCGGAGCCCCTAAAGCAGGGGTGTCAAACTCCAGTCTGCAACTTTTAGATGTGCCTCTGCTGCACCACTTGAACAGAATAATTAGGTCATTAAGGCTCTGGAGACCTGATCTACACAAGGAGGAGGTAATTAACCCATTTCATTCCAGTGTTTTGTACCTATGGCACATCTAAAAACTGCAGGAGACCGGCTCTTGAGGACTGGACTTTGACACCTGTGCCCTAAAGGGACATGGAGAAAGAAATAAAAAAAAGAAATCCCGACTTGCTTTCTCGAGATCCAAAAGGTCAGAGACATAATGAAATAATCGCAGCGATGGAGGAGGTTCATAGGTTTTCATTTATAAACATCCGATCAGTGCTTGACAGAAGGTTTCCATATAAGTGAGAGTCATTAGAGGCCATGTTCTGAATATCTGTGCTACCCAATAATCCTCCTGGTGGCAGAGCGCAAAGGAAAATCTGACGATGGCACAGATCGTCAGATTGTCATACTATAGCAGCGCATCTAGACATTTATGTCGGTGTTACCTTTCAAAAATCGCTACCGTCATGCTTACAAAACCATAGCAGTTAGTAAATATAATCGGAAATCATTCTTGAAGTGCCGGGGTTTAAGTGGCGCTTAGCAGTTAGCATTTAAAAACATATTTAATATTTAAAAACCACCAGATTCCTTCATTTGAATATCTTAATAAACTACAGACTGGCGACCTGTTCAGCGTGTCCCCTATTTGATGCACTAAATTATTTCATCAGAATGTCTACCTGTTAAAAATGTGTGATTATATCGGTGCATTAAAACCCTGCATCACAAAAGTCCTCTTCGGTAGCGCAGTTTTACTATATCTGAATTTCAAACAAAATGTGTTGTAAGAATAAAACCGTATCAGACATGCAAACACGTCTTTATTTAAATTAAACACAGACATCTAATCCCCGCAAATTCCTTTTTTTGCACATTAATAAGTTGTCTGGTAGTTTTCAAATGTAGCGCACCGTCAAAATGTGTTAATCAAACTGCACAGGTCGCTGCACCTGAAATGAAAGGGTAAAGCTTATTCATATGCTGCTTAATAATATAGACACTCATACACATATATTTGTGTGTGTGAGCAGAAGGCGACTCCATAATACACAGCTTCAATCACTCCTAATACCAATATGTTTAGCAGGGTTTAATAAAGAATGTATTGTTAAACCAAAATATTTAAAAGGGGCAAAATAGCTCACAAAAACAACATTTTGTTCACTTGGTTGAAGGGACTTTCTTGTTTATAGAATGGTAATTACAGACTAAACTAAAGCGGTTACAACCGCCTGTCATGTAAACCTACAACATGAAGTAGCAGAGCAGCTTGAGGAAAGCCAATTCTAAATAATTTAAATAGGGTTTACTGTAATCTTCGACGAAATAAAACGGACGGAATTTCCACAGGTAGGATGTATCGATAGGGAAGATGCTGAGTATGCAGACGTAACATCTGCATGCGGATTGATGAGGAGCACAGACAGTCAGAACAGCGCAAGATCTCGAGAAAATAAGTCGGGATTTCTTTTTTTTTCTCCAGGGGGGCTGCGTACTTTTCGCTTGTGTAAAATCCAAGCCTGGAAAAATACAAAAACTCAATAATGGCTTTTAGAGTTATTCCTCTTTCCAACACTTGGAACTTAATTTTATTTTCTCACTCACCTACACAAAAGATGAAAATATCATTAAGATATTTAAACCCGAATAATTAAACAGCAGACTGAATTGTAACGCTGTTGTTCTGCAGGAATGCCTATCCACAGGACCATGAGTTAGCGCCGAGGAGCAACAGCTACTGTTAGCAGCACTTTAACTGGAATAAACTCAGCTAACTTAAACAACGTAAAGCCGATTTCGCAGACAGGCCGTTATATTTAGTTTGCTAATGAATAATTATAGATTTTAAAGGAGTGGAAATAAACTTTGACGAAAAACTCACCCTGCAATCAGCCCAACTCGACTTGCTGCTTAAAAAAAAACAACAAAAGATTGGTGCTGCTCCGTGATTGGTCAGATTCGCCTAAAGGCGGGCGGTTGTTAAGGTCTTGACCAATCAGAATAGAAAGGCGGAATGCATCTTGGGTCTGCTGCAGCTTTTAGAGCTAGCATCAGAAAAGGTGACGTAAATGCTTGCTTTTTCTCTTCAATAAGCGGCGTGTGTTGTATATAGTACCTGCCGGATATGAACAGCTTCCGGTCCGTGTCGCCTTAAGATATATTATACAAAGTCATTTTGTTCAGTTATCGAAGTTAGCTGATGCTAGTTAGCCGGTGCTAGTTAGCCAATGCTAAGCTTCGGGTTGTAAACAAGCAACATGCGCGCGCAGCTTCATTGGAACTGAAAGGAAGGGAAAACGAGTCTTAAAACATTAGAAATAAGCCAGTAAAAGTACAAATTTATGGTATGAGGACAGCTTTAAACTCAGGAACTTTAACCCAACTGGAAAGATTATTTTAGGTTCTGCAAACAACATAAATATTCAATAAAAATCACCAACTACTGATTTGAAAGCCCCAGAGAATAAACACACAGTGTGTGTCCTTTCTATTTCTGGCAAAAAATAATCATGAACATGACATTAAGTCAACTATCCACAATTTCAAAAGAAAAGAAATTTTGACCAAAGTGAGTGAGTGACTGGATGGATTAAAGGTAATGGAAGCATGCTGATTCACACGTAGTCAAAAAATATAAAAACAGTAACAGAAACAGGTCAGTAAGAGCAAATTTACAGAAGAAATAATAATGTACAATTATTAAAAATAGATCAAACTAATTTAAAACGGAGTAGGTTAATTTAAAGAATGTTAAAAATGAGCATATGTAACCAGATAACTTTCTGCGTTGTGCTGGTTTTATTGAATGGTCAGGCCATGACGCGGTTTGTCTTTAAATGGATGGTTTCTGAATTTGTTCTGACGAGAAAAACAAACAGAAAACAGCCGCCCGCTCCAAGCCTTACACAAAACAAAAGTACATAACAAAACTAAAGTTAATTCCTGCTATTTTGCAATTGTACGTTCACTTAAATGTTTATATCACAGAATGGATTCATATATTACAATGGTGATAACAAAAATTAACTTCTAGATCTATACATAAACTGGATGTATTTACATGAAAAATATACAGCACACACCTCTCTGGCAGGACAACATGACAAAAAGGGCGGGGCTAAGGGCGCAAACAATTTACAGACAATACCACAGAAGAAGAAATAAAAAGGCGGGGCTTAAAATCTTAAAGTAACACGGTTAAAACAATGACAGAGTTTTTACAGGTGTTTCACCCAGGTAAGGAACAGCATGAATAACCAAAACAAGACATTTTGTGTAATTATAACAAAAGAGAAATACAACCAGGTTACAGATGGATATTTATAGAAATATTAAAACAACAGAGTTGACATGGAAATGCATAAATAAGAGCTGGTTAGACTGGGTTTGGAAGTGGAAGCTGCTGGTGGGACTGGTTTATCCAGAGTGAGGTCTAGGGAACCCGAAGGCAACACCTCAGTTTTCTGTTTGTTGACATAAGTGGCTTTCCGTCAGGACCTACCTGAAAAAGAAATATGTTTTCACATTTGTACAAGTTGCAGAGCATGAAATGATGCTACTTTGTGAATTCTTATCTTTACTCTTTTCTTTATAATTTGTGGCTTTTGCAGAACATCTGTAAAGTTCTGGAACTGAGAATAAAATTATTCAAGCTCAAATCAAAGCAGAAACAGATTACACTGTTAAGATATCTGAAGGATAATTAAAGTTTTTTTTTGCAAAATGATCTCCTTTTTATAGGACAAAGAAGCAAGATTACAATTTAATGTGCTTGAACTTGACCGTGTGAAAAATGTCTAATCAATTAATTTTCTGTTTTTGTGTCCTTCCTGCTGACCGCTGCTGTTCTGGGACGATTAAAATCAGGACAGCAGCAGCGATGGACGCCTCAGCCCAGAGTGGAGGAGCGGGTGGCGACGCAACGGCGAGGAAACCAGCGCCGAAAAGGAAGGCGGGCAAAAAAGCAAGGAAAGCCAAAAAGGCCAGAGTGTCCCGACCCGCATTCACCATCCAGCAGGGCGAAGACATGCTTCTCTACATATCCAATACTTCGTCTCAGTCTGAAGGCTTGCTTTGGACTAGCAGGAGGAAAAAAGTTCCCAAAGCAAAGTTGCTTAAGAATCAGAAAAAGAAGAAAAAAACAGTCTGTCCTAAATCTAGACTGGAAAGGAAAGCAGTGAAGGAGGAAGAAGACAACAGGTTTCCTGAGGAGGACAGGTGGGGACAGCTTTTACCTGAGGAGGTGCTGGTCAACATCTTCCAGATGTTGGTTGTTCAGGACGGCGCGGTGCCTTTCCTATGCAGGTATTAACAGCATTTCACACGAGGAGCTGCCTTCAGTCTGTGGTTGAGTGGATTCAGAGTTTGGGGTCCGACTTGCTGTTGTTTTTGCGGTGCAGGGTCAGCAGAGTCTGTCGCCTGTGGAACGCCGCCGCCGCCACTTTGACTCTGTGGAGGAAGGTGGCGGTAAGTCAGTGCTGGATCCAACCAGCGAGAGGTCAGACCGAGAAGACCTCAAACAGGATAAAGGAGACATTTACCTGGCTGGCCCAAAACAGGTCAGGGCTTCAGACGGTTTAATCACTGATTTATATCCAAACTAAATAGCAAACCGCCTGATGCCCTTAAATATGAGTCATTGTTCTTCTTTAGATTCTCCCAGCTGCGTGACTTCACTCTCTGTCACTGGGCAACCAGCGTTGACTTCGCTTTAGAGGTAATGCTGAAACAAAAACAGTTTAAATCTGCTGCTTCCCACATCATCGGAAAAGCCACATCAGTTATTCTCCACTTGGTTATCAAAGATTACAAAATACTAACTACACATTTTCTAAACTATTGTTAATTATGTTTCTCTTATTTCTATCTCCTTCAGACTGTCTCAGAGTTTTGTCCTCACCTGCGTTCAGTCCACCTGTCTTACTGCAGAGGTGTGACAGGCAGCGGCCTGCACAGCTTGGGCCTGCACAGCCGCACCCTGCAGCGCCTCAACCTGCAGCATTCAGAGGTGGGTGGGACTGTTGGTGGGCCGGTTGGTGGGCCCATTGGTGGGATGGTTGGTAGGCCGGTTGGTGGGATTGTTGGTGGGATGGTTGGTGGGATTGTTGGTGGGATGGTTGGTGGGTTGGTAGGTGGGATTGTTGGTGGGATGGTTGGTGGGTTGGTTGGTGGGACGGTTGGTGGGATGGTAGGTGGGATTGTTGGTGGGATGGTTGGTGGGATGGTAGGTGGGATTGTTGGTGGGATGGTTGGTGGGATGGTAGGTGGGATTGTTGGTGGGATGGTTGGTGGGATGGTTGGTGGGACGGTTGGTGGGATGGTAGGTGGGATTGTTGGTGGGACGGTTGGTGGGATGGTAGGTGGGATTGTTGGTGGGATGGTTGGTGGGATGGTTGGTGGGACGGTTGGTGGGATTGTTGGTGGGTCGGTTGGTGGGCCGGTTGGTGGGTTGGTTGGTGGGTTGGTTGGTGGGACGGTTGGTGGGCTGGTTGGTGGGATTGTTGGTGGGATTGTTGGTGGGCTGGTTGGTGGGACGGTTGGTGGGCCGGTTTGTGGGACGGTTGGTGGGATTGTTGGTGGGATTGTTGGTGGGCTGGTTGGTGGGTCGGTTGGTGGGACGGTTGGTGGGCCGGTTTGTGGGACGGTTGGTGGGATTGTTGGTGGGATGGTTGGTGGGCCGGTTTGTGGGACGGTTGGTGGGCTGGTTGGTGGGATTGTTGGTGGGTCGGTTGGTGGGCTGGTTGGTGGGATTGTTGGTGGGATTGTTGGTGGGCTGGTTGGTGGGTCGGTTGGTGGGACGGTTGGTGGGCCGGTTTGTGGGACGGTTGGTGGGATTGTTGGTGGGATGGTTGGTGGGCCGGTTTGTGGGACGGTTGGTGGGCTGGTTGGTGGGATTGTTGGTGGGTCGGTTGGTGGGCCGGTTGGTGGGCCGGTTGGTGGGTTGGTTGGTGGGATTGTTGGTGGGATTGTTGGTGGGCTGGTTGGTGGGACGGTTGGTGGGATTGTTGGTGGGTCGGTTGGTGGGCCGGTTGGTGGGTTGGTTGGTGGGCTGGTTGGTGGGTTGGTTGGTGGGACGGTTGGTGGGCTGGTTGGTGGGATTGTTGGTGTGATTGTTGGTGGGCTGGTTGGTGGGACGGTTGGTGGGCCGGTTGGTGGGCTGGTTGGTGGGATTGTTGGTGGGATTGTTGGTGGGCTGGTTGGTGGGACGGTTGGTGGGATTGTTTGGTTGGGATTGTTGGTGGGCCGGTTGGTGGGCCGGTTGGTGGGTTGGTTGGTGGGATTGTTGGTGGGATTGTTGGTGGGCTGGTTGGTGGGACGGTTGGTGGGATTGTTGGTGGGTCGGTTGGTGGGCCGGTTGGTGGGTTGGTTGGTGGGCTGGTTGGTGGGTTGGTTGGTGGGACGGTTGGTGGGCTGGTTGGTGGGATTGTTGGTGGGATTGTTGGTGGGCTGGTTGGTGGGACGGTTGGTGGGCCGGTTGGTGGGCTGGTTGGTGGGTTGGTTGGTGGGATTGTTGGTGGGCCGGTTGGTGGGCTGGTTGGTGGGACGGTTGGTGGGCTGGTTGGTGGGATTGTTGGTGGGATTGTTGGTGGGCTGGTTGGTGGGACGGTTGGTGGGATTGTTTGGTTGGGATTGTTGGTGGGTCGGTTGGTGGGCCGGTTGGTGGGCTGGTTGGTGGGTTGGTTGGTGGGATGGTTGGTGGGTCGGTTGGTGGGATTGTTGGTGGGCTGGTTGGTGGGACGGTTGGTGGGATTGTTGGTGGGATGGTTGGTGGGTCGGTTGGTGGGCCGGTTGGTGGGCCAGTTGGTGGGTTGGTTAGTGGGATGGTTGGTGGGATTGTTGGTGGGCTGGTTGGTGGGACGGTTGGTGGGATTGTTTGGTTGGGATTGTTGGTGGGCCGGTTGGTGGGCCGGTTGGTGGGCCGGTTGGTGGGCTGGTTGGTGGGTTGGTTGGTGGGACGGTTGGTGGGTTGGTTGGTGGGACGGTTGGTGGGATTGTTGGTGGGCCGGTTGGTGGGCCGGTTGGTGGGATGGTTGGTGGGTTGGTTGGTGGGACGGTTGGTGGGATTGTTGGTGGGATTGTTTGGTTGGGATTGTTGGTGGGCCGGTTGGTGGGCCGGTTGGTGGGTTGGTTGGTGGGACGGTTGGTGGGCTGGTTGGTGGGATTGTTGGTTTGATTGTTTGGTTGGGATTGTTGGTGGGCCGGTTGGTGGGCTGGTTGGTGGGATGGTTGGTGGGTTGGTTGGTGGATTGGTTGGTGGGATTGTTGGTGGGCTGGTTGGTGGGACGGTTGGTGGGCCGGTTGGTGGGTTGGTTGGTGGGATGGTTAGTGTGATGGTTGAACTACTTCAGGAGAAAATAATCTATTCTTTTATGGATTAACTCTAATTTTTTGAAAGAGAGAAGTGTGAGTAAATAGTCTTAGATCCAATGTAGTCGTTCAGAACAAGCTTCTAATAAAAGCTTTATAATGACTGATTTACTGTGATTTAATCATGAGCTGGTTGATCTGAACAGGTTCTCAAAGTGTTTTTCCTTTGCTGCAGTTTCAGGTGGAGGGACTGGTGGACTTCCTGGAGGAACATGGGAAGCAGATTAGGCAGATGCTCTTCACCCGCAGCCACAGGAATGACAAAGTCCTGGCAGCAATTGCTGTGAGGTTCATGTTTTTATGCCTGCCTACTGCTCTGAACTCTTCTTACAGATCGATGTGCTTGTCTTTGCAGAAAGGATTTTGTCCTGATCTGGAGCTGCTGGAAGTTAATAAGAAGCTGGACAGTAAAGACACAGAACTGTCTGTTTGCTTTCAGTCGCTACAGAAGGCCTGTCCCAAACTGAAGGTCATTAAAATCTAGTTTTACTAAATGATTCAAGCTGAAGTTTTCTGTCTGATGAAGAATTCCTCTGTGCTGATTTAAAACAAATGTTAGTCACAACTTTCCAATGGCTCTTCACACATCGCATGGTCTCCAGACCAACCAGGATCAGCTGTGATTGGCTGTGGTTGGTTGTGATTGACTGTGATTGGTTGTGATTGGTTGCATTATTGGAACACCTCCAAATGGAAGGCAGGCCACCCTGAACGCCTCAGACAAGCTGGATCTGCACAGTTCCCATGTGTTTCACAGAGGAGGTTTCTGTACCGTCATCATCAGTTCCAGTCCTGCTGTGGAAACCATCAGAGACCTGATGTGAAACCATGAAGGAGAGTTTTTCTGCCTTCCTGTTGGATAGATTCAAACAGCACTCTGCGTTTATCTCTAAGTGAGTGCAATCAGACGGACATAAAGTCCAAAATCAACAAGCCTAAAAGCTTATTTTAACGGCACCTATTAAAAATGTCCTCCTCATCACTGAATTATATGCCAGGATTTCTCTTTAAAATCAAGTTTTTAAAAAAATGTACTGTGAAAAACTTACTGCTGTTAACTATCTAATAATGCACAATTTGGAGGTGTGTGTGTCTGGTAGTTCTTGTAGCTCTCTGATGATGAACCAGCATCACGTTTAGTGCCTGGAGGTCTGGTCTTACTCAGACCTCCAGAGTCTGATTTCTATGTTATGGTTGGAAGGGAGACCCAGCAAATCAAAAACCTTCCAGATATATTGAGCTTAGTCTGCGATGGACTGGTGACCTGTCCAGGTGACTCCGCCTCTCACCTGTTGACCTCTGGGGATAGGCACCAGCAGCACTCACAATCCCACTGGGGATAAGCATGTTGGATGATGGATGGATGGATTTAACTTTTATTCCACAGAAGGAAAAATGTAAAGCATGCAAACAAATGTAAAAGAGTTTTCTACTTATATTGATTTGTTTTGTACGGCACCAGACTTTTTCCCCCTTTTTTAAATCTGGTAATCTTGTTTTCTCACTTCCTTTCAGATTTTCCGGATGTTTAACATCCAAATTCAGCACAAGGCGATGCGTAAAAGAGACGAGTCAGAAGCCGGATTCCCGCTGCTGGATGAGTTTTGTATCGCCAATACGGAGTATTCCTACATAACTGACCAGGTTCTGCGGGACGTTCTGTTCGGCTCCACCAGACTGCGAGTGCTGGACCTACGAGGCTCCACACGGATCACGACTTTTGGTCTGGCCCAGTTACCGTGTTCAAGTGCGTAAAAGACGCCACATTTCTGCCTTTTCTTCGTACATGTTTACTGAGCAAATTATTGAAGCAACGTTAGGAGTCACTAGCTTAGCTGTGGAGATAACTTTACAAATAGTACTTGGTTCATTACCAGCCCTGTTCAGTTCGCTTCAACCCAACTCCAGTCCGTTTGCCTAGTCAGAGTCCAGTTTAGTTGGTGAGGTGTGAATGCTAATCGACCTCTGACCTCTGGCCCTCCAAACCTGGGTCTGGGTTCGGTTGAAGTAAACTCTGGTTCGGTTTGAATGTGTTGTCGGAGCGGAGACCGCTCCGACAGCAGGAAGTGGACTACAGCACTGATCTCAAAAAAACCTCCAAATTATTTTTATAATTTAAATGTTTTACTTTTATATTATTGCAGTGAGACTTTTTGACTTTGAAGTAAAACATTATTATATCATATTAATTATATTCCAGTGTATTGTATTATATATTACATTACTGTTATTATTATCATGTATTAATTATTTCTTACATTTAAATAGATTATTTTACATTATAACAGAACCAGAAAAGGCATTTAAAATAGAGCAAAGCACATTATAGGCAATAAAATGTCTTACAATAATTAACAAATTAATTTTACTTTCTTGCTGCAATCTAAAAACATCTTAAAGAGTTTGGATACCTGTTCCTCAGGTCAGTCAGGTGAACATATTCATACATAATAATACATATAAGACAGCCAACGCTCTGTTTGCTAAAATGAGCAGCTGAAGAATTTCATTGTAAAAAATGATTAAAGTTTGTGCAGGACAGTCAGCAGACTGTTCTACTGTAGCTGATACGAGACATTTGCTTATCAGTTTTGCTTTTTAAAATATCTTCCAGAGCTTGAGTGTTTGTTCTGGGGTCAATATTTTACTAAAAACATCGGATTCACGTCAGTGAAGAAGAACCTTCAGCTGCTGATGGAGAAGTGGGGTCCGACGCTGCAGCAGCTCGACATCACCAATCAGCCATTTACCGAGGCCGACCTGGAGGTGGCGCTGACGTTCCTCGCTCAGGTTGCTGAAGCTGACACGCTGCTCTCGTTGAACCTCAGTGGCACCAAGATAACAGCGCAGGCTCTCAGGTAAGCCATCCATCACCAGACCTGTGGAGGAACTCTTTCCGTCTGATTTCATGCAAAAGGAGCCAGAATAACACCGGCAGCTCCTTCAACTCTGAATGTATCAGAGGCAACCTGTTAGGATTTGTCAGTGGACTGCAGTGGTTTCTTCTGAAGATTCTTCTTTGAAATACAGATACTAAACCAAATATGCAATATTCAGTGCTCACTGTAATGATCTTGGTCTATGTGCTTTAAAAGTGTCCTTTGACTGATCCATTCTCCTTGCTGGGTCGCAGGGGGTTGGTGGATTTCTCTAGGAGTGATTGTGCAAGAGGCAAGGTCAGCAGACTATCGCAGGAAAACCATCATGCATGCAGTGGGAGAACATGCAGACTCCATGTGCAAAGAGCCCAGGCTTTTACCCCCTCACTGGGGCAAATATTTCACACTGCTGTTTATTACTATAGTATCTGTTTATGAACGGTACGTCTGGAATGAACATAAAATTGATAAAACAAAGGTAGAAACATGTTTTCACTCACTTAAAAAAAACATGGAGTTAAAATGTAAATGTAGAAACTGACAAATAAGGTATCACAAGGACAGAACCTTTTAGAAGTTTCCTTCTGCTATTTTACAGCCTGTAAATATTGCTGTAGATTACTAGATTCATCCTTTTCATTATTTTTGTATCATTTCGTGTTCTTCCTGTATCTTTAATATTCATCACCTTGCTTTTCTGGCTGGCAGGTATCAGTCATAAGTGATTCTGCTGTTTTGCTTTTTGTTAAAGGTTGTCTACATTTAATATAAAGTCTAAAAAAATGCAGTAAATCATACGCAGTAAAAACTTTGATTCACTTGATGCTGTTCTTCTCAAGCCCTGCAGTTGTTAAGTCCTTTTCTCTTCTCTGCGCCTCTTCCTGCAGGCCGGTCATCGAACAAATGACGGCTCTGGGCTACCTCAATCTTTCATCGTGTCGCAACCTTCCAAGAGGAGTGAAAAAGATTTACCGCAGCCAGGAAGAAATCCGTGAGCTGTTGGCCAATCTAAACTGAGTCTCTTATTCAGCTGAACATTTGGTGCTTCGTGCCTTTGATAATGTTGGAGAACTGAGTTTTCTTTCTGATTCTTTTCTAAATGTTAAAAAATTAAAGCTGTTCCAGAAGGCATGGGAGGTGGTAATAATAATGCATTTTATTTAAAATACCCTTTATGTATCAAATTGAAATAACAAAGGGCTCATTACAGGGCGAGTTCCCACCAATACTGCACTCACTTCACTCATGAGTCTGGCTTTATTCCCAACACACTCCGGTAGGAAGCGGTTCAGACCTATGGACTCCTGAGCTTGGATCATTTTTATTTGAAAATATTTTAATACGTTTTAGAATGTCTGACCAATTTTTTAATAATTCCTCGTAACTAAAACATTTTACAAGTGAAAATAAAATGTGTTTCTACAAAAGGTGTTATATTATTTTGTTCCACTAGAAGGTGCTATTTTAAGGAAGAACGGAACAGACATTTCCCTGAACTTCCTTTCTGGAAAATTATTGAAAACAGTATAAACAGACTTATTGTTGAACTTCATGTTTTTTCTGGTGGCTAAAGTGTGAAAACCTCGTTAGCACTAGACCCTAAACATAAAATATAACAGTTGCTCGTTAAAAGAAAAATATTTAAGAAAAAGGTAAACATTGCATCATTTTATTGGACCTCATATAAGGTGGAAAAGTCTTCCCTTGTTCCAATTACATCCACAAAACAATCACATTTGACCCCAGAGAAGAAACTGAAAACTTTATGCAAAGAGAACTATGTGATTGAACAATAACCATCATTTCCAAGACAAACAAAACGTGGAACCCATTTAAACAGTTAACAAGCAGATTATTAGGTAATAGACGCAAAAACAAATCCCTTTAATTTTAATTTTCCTTTGACATTCGAGTACTCATGAAAAGTGTTAAAGCTTCATCTTATTCACGACTGTAATTTATGACTAACACAAACGTAGGAATTTTCTATCACAGATAAGATGCTGGTTTGGATTCCAGCTCTGGTGAAATGAAATAAGTAATAAGAAATAATAAAGTTCAGACTGAAAGTGACAATACTTGTTAGATTCACTTGTAATTTTTAACTGAATTTACTTTTTTAATGATAACAAACTGAGACCTGTAGCAGGATCTGTAATACATCTCTCGATCAGCTGGAGGTATGTAAGGTTCTCCTTGGTGTTGGGGTCAAAGAAACCCTTGGTGTCATCATCTGGATCAGATAAGATATGGTTCATCTCTTCATCAAAGTAACCTCTTTGGTATGCCACCTGTACAGGCACCCTGTGACTGTGGACTGGATCTATTATTCCTCCTGTTGCAATCTGCGCCTCCAGAAGACGGATCCCGTGATCCTTAACAATCAGATCTTTCTTCAGGGCCTGGAACAAAGAAATTGTGTTTCCAGTGTAGGGATCTTTGTATCCTGTGACCGCTCTTTCTGCTGATATCAGTTTGTCCTTCCATTCTTTACCAACCAGTTTTTGACCAACAGCTTCCTCTACAGAAAGTTTCTTGTTCTTTACTGGGTCGATCATGAAACCAGTGGCGGCTTGGGCTTCCAGCAGAACCAGAGAGGTACCAGGAGTCAGTAGACCTCGGCCTTTGGCTTCATAGATGCTCAGCGTCTCCTTGGTGGACTGGATGTACACTCCTGCAATGCTGTTGGTTCCTTCAAGGTACTTACGTACTGAATCCATTTCACTGACTTCAGCCACTGTGACATCTTCATCAACAATCTTCTTGTAGAGTTCCTCATCAATAATCTTTGATTCAACTAGTTCAGTCAAGTTGACATCTTTTCTGATTCCCTTGAAGGTTTTTTCCTCAGTAGTTTCTGTGATTGTTGTTGTTGTTGTGGTCTTCTGCTGAATGATGGACAAGATGATTTCCAAGAAGTGGTCGATGGTGAGTGTTCCAGCTTTGAACTGCTGGACAAGATCTCTCCTCTTTTCCTCGGTGATGTATTTGGAGTAAAGCAAATCCCACAGAGAAACTGTGGTACCTTTGTATTTTCCTCCAGCTTTGGTTGTTGTTGTAGACTTTAGGATGACCTTTGTGGCCTCATCAACAAAGAAGTAGAACTCGCCTTTCTTTACAATGACCAGTAAACTGAGACCTGTAGCAGGATCTGTAATACATCTCTCGATCAGCTGGAGGTATGTAAGGTTCTCCTTGGTGTTGGGGTCAAAGAAACCCTTGGTGTCATCATCTGGATCAGATAAGATATGGTTCATCTCTTCATCAAAGTAACCTCTTTGGTATGCCACCTGTACAGGCACCCTGTGACTGTGGACTGGATCTATTATTCCTCCTGTTGCAATCTGCGCCTCCAGAAGACGGATCCCGTGATCCTTAACAATCAGATCTTTCTTCAGGGCCTGGAACAAAGAAATTGTGTTTCCAGTGTAGGGATCTTTGTATCCTGTGACCGCTCTTTCTGCTGATATCAGTTTGTCCTTCCATTCTTTACCAACCAGTTTTTGACCAACAGCTTCCTCTACAGAAAGTTTCTTGTTCTTTACTGGGTCGATCATGAAACCAGTGGCGGCTTGGGCTTCCAGCAGAACCAGAGAGGTACCAGGAGTCAGTAGACCTCGGCCTTTGGCTTCATAGATGCTCAGCGTCTCCTTGGTGGACTGGATGTACACTCCTGCAATGCTGTTGGTTCCTTCAAGGTACTTACGTACTGAATCCATTTCACTGACTTCAGCCACTGTGACATCTTCATCAACAATCTTCTTGTAGAGTTCCTCATCAATAATCTTTGATTCAACTAGTTCAGTCAAGTTGACATCTTTTCTGATTCCCTTGAAGGTTTTTTCCTCAGTAGTTTCTGTGATTGTTGTGGTGGTTGTTGTTGTGGTCTTCTGCTGAATGATGGACAAGATGATTTCCAAGAAGTGGTCGATGGTGAGTGTTCCAGCTTTGAACTGCTGGACAAGATCTCTCCTCTTTTCCTCGGTGATGTATTTGGAGTAAAGCAAATCCCACAGAGAAACTGTGGTACCTTTGTATTTTCCTCCAGCTTTGGTTGTTGTTGTAGACTTTAGGATGACCTTTGTGGCCTCATCAACAAAGAAGTAGAACTCGCCTTTCTTTACAATGACCAGTAAACTGAGACCTGTAGCAGGATCTGTAATACATCTCTCGATCAGCTGGAGGTATGTAAGGTTCTCCTTGGTGTTGGGGTCAAAGAAACCCTTGGTGTCATCATCTGGATCAGATAAGATATGGTTCATCTCTTCATCAAAGTAACCTCTTTGGTATGCCACCTGTACAGGCACCCTGTGACTGTGGACTGGATCTATTATTCCTCCTGTTGCAATCTGCGCCTCCAGAAGACGGATCCCGTGATCCTTAACAATCAGATCTTTCTTCAGGGCCTGGAACAAAGAAATTGTGTTTCCAGTGTAGGGATCTTTGTATCCTGTGACCGCTCTTTCTGCTGATATCAGTTTGTCCTTCCATTCTTTACCAACCAGTTTTTGACCAACAGCTTCCTCTACAGAAAGTTTCTTGTTCTTTACTGGGTCGATCATGAAACCAGTGGCGGCTTGGGCTTCCAGCAGAACCAGAGAGGTACCAGGAGTCAGTAGACCTCGGCCTTTGGCTTCATAGATGCTCAGCGTCTCCTTGGTGGACTGGATGTACACTCCTGCAATGCTGTTGGTTCCTTCAAGGTACTTACGTACTGAATCCATTTCACTGACTTCAGCCACTGTGACATCTTCATCAACAATCTTCTTGTAGAGTTCCTCATCAATAATCTTTGATTCAACTAGTTCAGTCAAGTTGACATCTTTTCTGATTCCCTTGAAGGTTTTTTCCTCAGTAGTTTCTGTGATTGTTGTTGTTGTGGTGGTTGTTGTTGTTGTGGTCTTCTGCTGGATGATGGACAAGATGATTTCCAAGAAGTGGTCGATGGTGAGTGTTCCAGCTTTGAACTGCTGGACAAGATCTCTCCTCTTTTCCTCGGTGATGTATTTGGAGTAAAGCAAATCCCACAGAGAAACTGTGGTACCTTTGTATTTTCCTCCAGCTTTGGTTGTTGTTGTAGACTTTAGGATGACCTTTGTGGCCTCATCAACAAAGAAGTAGAACTCGCCTTTCTTTACAATGACCAGTAAACTGAGACCTATAGCAGGATCTGTAATACATCTCTCGATCAGCTGGAGGTATGTAAGGTTCTCCTTGGTGTTGGGGTCAAAGAAACCCTTGGTGTCATCATCTGGATCAGATAAGATATGGTTCATCTCTTCATCAAAGTAACCTCTTTGGTATGCCACCTGTACAGGCACCCTGTGACTGTGGACTGGATCTATTATTCCTCCTGTTGCAATCTGCGCCTCCAGAAGACGGATCCCGTGATCCTTAACAATCAGATCTTTCTTCAGGGCCTGGAACAAAGAAATTGTGTTTCCAGTGTAGGGATCTTTGTATCCTGTGACCGCTCTTTCTGCTGATATCAGTTTGTCCTTCCATTCTTTACCAACCAGTTTTTGACCAACAGCTTCCTCTACAGAAAGTTTCTTGTTCTTTACTGGGTCGATCATGAAACCAGTGGCGGCTTGGGCTTCCAGCAGAACCAGAGAGGTACCAGGAGTCAGTAGACCTCGGCCTTTGGCTTCATAGATGCTCAGCGTCTCCTTGGTGGACTGGATGTACACTCCTGCAATGCTGTTGGTTCCTTCAAGGTACTTACGTACTGAATCCATTTCACTGACTTCAGCCACTGTGACATCTTCATCAACAATCTTCTTGTAGAGTTCCTCATCAATAATCTTTGATTCAACTAGTTCAGTCAAGTTGACATCTTTTCTGATTCCCTTGAAGGTTTTTTCCTCAGTAGTTTCTGTGATTGTTGTGGTGGTTGTTGTTGTGGTCTTCTGCTGAATGATGGACAAGATGATTTCCAAGAAGTGGTCGATGGTGAGTGTTCCAGCTTTGAACTGCTGGACAAGATCTCTCCTCTTTTCCTCGGTGATGTATTTGGAGTAAAGCAAATCCCACAGAGAAACTGTGGTACCTTTGTATTTTCCTCCAGCTTTGGTTGTTGTTGTAGACTTTAGGATGACCTTTGTGGCCTCATCAACAAAGAAGTAGAACTCGCCTTTCTTTACAATGACCAGTAAACTGAGACCTGTAGCAGGATCTGTAATACATCTCTCGATCAGCTGGAGGTATGTAAGGTTCTCCTTGGTGTTGGGGTCAAAGAAACCCTTGGTGTCATCATCTGGATCAGATAAGATATGGTTCATCTCTTCATCAAAGTAACCTCTTTGGTATGCCACCTGTACAGGCACCCTGTGACTGTGGACTGGATCTATTATTCCTCCTGTTGCAATCTGCGCCTCCAGAAGACGGATCCCGTGATCCTTAACAATCAGATCTTTCTTCAGGGCCTGGAACAAAGAAATTGTGTTTCCAGTGTAGGGATCTTTGTATCCTGTGACCGCTCTTTCTGCTGATATCAGTTTGTCCTTCCATTCTTTACCAACCAGTTTTTGACCAACAGCTTCCTCTACAGAAAGTTTCTTGTTCTTTACTGGGTCGATCATGAAACCAGTGGCGGCTTGGGCTTCCAGCAGAACCAGAGAGGTACCAGGAGTCAGTAGACCTCGGCCTTTGGCTTCATAGATGCTCAGCGTCTCCTTGGTGGACTGGATGTACACTCCTGCAATGCTGTTGGTTCCTTCAAGGTACTTACGTACTGAATCCATTTCACTGACTTCAGCCACTGTGACATCTTCATCAACAATCTTCTTGTAGAGTTCCTCATCAATAATCTTTGATTCAACTAGTTCAGTCAAGTTGACATCTTTTCTGATTCCCTTGAAGGTTTTTTCCTCAGTAGTTTCTGTGATTGTTGTTGTTGTGGTGGTTGTTGTTGTTGTGGTCTTCTGCTGAATGATGGACAAGATGATTTCCAAGAAGTGGTCGATGGTGAGTGTTCCAGCTTTGAACTGCTGGACAAGATCTCTCCTCTTTTCCTCGGTGATGTATTTGGAGTAAAGCAAATCCCACAGAGAAACTGTGGTACCTTTGTATTTTCCTCCAGCTTTGGTTGTTGTTGTAGACTTTAGGATGACCTTTGTGGCCTCATCAACAAAGAAGTAGAACTCGCCTTTCTTTACAATGACCAGTAAACTGAGACCTGTAGCAGGATCTGTAATACATCTCTCGATCAGCTGGAGGTATGTAAGGTTCTCCTTGGTGTTGGGGTCAAAGAAACCCTTGGTGTCATCATCTGGATCAGATAAGATATGGTTCATCTCTTCATCAAAGTAACCTCTTTGGTATGCCACCTGTACAGGCACCCTGTGACTGTGGACTGGATCTATTATTCCTCCTGTTGCAATCTGCGCCTCCAGAAGACGGATCCCGTGATCCTTAACAATCAGATCTTTCTTCAGGGCCTGGAACAAAGAAATTGTGTTTCCAGTGTAGGGATCTTTGTATCCTGTGACCGCTCTTTCTGCTGATATCAGTTTGTCCTTCCATTCTTTACCAACCAGTTTTTGACCAACAGCTTCCTCTACAGAAAGTTTCTTGTTCTTTACTGGGTCGATCATGAAACCAGTGGCGGCTTGGGCTTCCAGCAGAACCAGAGAGGTACCAGGAGTCAGTAGACCTCGGCCTTTGGCTTCATAGATGCTCAGCGTCTCCTTGGTGGACTGGATGTACACTCCTGCAATGCTGTTGGTTCCTTCAAGGTACTTACGTACTGAATCCATTTCACTGACTTCAGCCACTGTGACATCTTCATCAACAATCTTCTTGTAGAGTTCCTCATCAATAATCTTTGATTCAACTAGTTCAGTCAAGTTGACATCTTTTCTGATTCCCTTGAAGGTTTTTTCCTCAGTAGTTTCTGTGATTGTTGTGGTGGTTGTTGTTGTGGTCTTCTGCTGAATGATGGACAAGATGATTTCCAAGAAGTGGTCGATGGTGAGTGTTCCAGCTTTGAACTGCTGGACAAGATCTCTCCTCTTTTCCTCGGTGATGTATTTGGAGTAAAGCAAATCCCACAGAGAAACTGTGGTACCTTTGTATTTTCCTCCAGCTTTGGTTGTTGTTGTAGACTTTAGGATGACCTTTGTGGCCTCATCAACAAAGAAGTAGAACTCGCCTTTCTTTACAATGACCAGTAAACTGAGACCTGTAGCAGGATCTGTAATACATCTCTCGATCAGCTGGAGGTATGTAAGGTTCTCCTTGGTGTTGGGGTCAAAGAAACCCTTGGTGTCATCATCTGGATCAGATAAGATATGGTTCATCTCTTCATCAAAGTAACCTCTTTGGTATGCCACCTGTACAGGCACCCTGTGACTGTGGACTGGATCTATTATTCCTCCTGTTGCAATCTGCGCCTCCAGAAGACGGATCCCGTGATCCTTAACAATCAGATCTTTCTTCAGGGCCTGGAACAAAGAAATTGTGTTTCCAGTGTAGGGATCTTTGTATCCTGTGACTGCTCTTTCTGCTGAGAGCAATTTCTTCTTCCATTCTTTCCCAACTACTCCTTGATCAACAGCTTCCTCTACTGAAAGTTTCTTATTGTTTACTGGGTCAATGACAAAGCCAGTGGCAGCTTGGGCTTCCAGCAGAATTAGGGAGGTACCAGGAGTTAGTAGACCTCGGCATTTAGCTTCATAAATGCTCATAACGGTCTTTGTTGATTCCAGTCTGACACCCGCTATGCAGTTTGTCGCTCCAAGGTACTTCTGAATGGACTCAATTTCAGTCACATTTTTCTCACTTATTTTGCCCTGCATAATTTTGTCAAAAATCTCCTTTGAGATAATTTTTGACTCTAACAGTTCACTAGCTGAGACCTGTTTTCTTAGTCCTTTGAACTTTCTTTCTTTAGTTGAGAGTTCTGTGATGATAACTGTCAGGATTTCAATGATTTCCTCTAATTTCAAAGCTCCTGTTTTGTACTGTCGTATCAGCTGCTCTCTCTTTTCTGCTGAGATATATTCAGAAAGCAATAACTCCCACACGGTTA